>NW_012118487.1:32787685-32850142 GCF_000951035.1 Colobus angolensis palliatus
CTGTGAAAGGAAAATAAAAACATGAGATCTCAATGCACTATGCCAAAAGAATAAAATTAAGCTGAAAGCTGAGCCATTCCAGAAAGTGCCTTTCTTTTTGTTTCTAAGCAGATAGCTAGGTATAAAAGACTAAATATCTCCACAGGTAGCTACTCTGTGTTTACCTTATCTAATGTAAAGTGTTGATTTCCTGAGCATCAGCTGAATATATAATTGATCAATCCCCTACCTGCTCCTTTTCTCTTGCAACATAGGATTACCATACCCTCCCTCTTTCCCATCCAGCTCACTTTTTCCCTTTAAATACTTAAGTACTCAAAATCATCTTTGAAGAAAGGTACAGACCTCTCTCCCAGGTGCATGTTTAACTTTGGCAAAATAAAATTCTAGATTGATTGAGACCTGTCTCAGATACTTTTTGGTTTACAAATTGGTGGCCAACAGAAATGGAGGTGACCCTGACCTTTGACAAATCTCTGATTGGTGATCTTATCTACACCAGCTTGAGCTATATTTATTGCTTAAACCAATAGGACAATTTGCCGAGGCCTGGGAACTCCCTTCTCCAGTGAATCCCTGATCACGCAAAATTTGGTTAAGATCTAAGGTTTATTTTGCTGCACAACTCCTTCTCTGGAGTTTTGCTCGCTTCCAATGAGGAAGGCGTGATGACAATAGAGAGCAGACAACTTCTTTCTGGGGTTTAAGCTCACTTCCAACAGTGAAGGTGAGTTTGAGTTTTTTTTTTTTCTTCTCCTTCGTTAGAGAGCACTCCATTCCCAGGTAAGTAGCTGAATTGGAGTTTTGTCTTGGAAATTCTCCTTAAAGACTAAAAGTTAAGACTAACAACCAGCTGGCTTTAATTTCTCCTTACGATTAGAGAGCTCAGAAATCATATAAATTGTAATTGGTTCTTTTGCTTAACTGTTTTTTGTTTCTTCTGCTGTTGTTGTTTTTGCTATTACGGTCTTTTTCCCCTTTGGTTTGACCAGCGCTACCTGATTTGGCAAAATCTGAAGGAAAATTCTAAATTATGGGAAACAAGACCTCTGGATTGGCTAAATTCCTGAAGCTGGAAAAAAAAAAAGGAAAAACAAAAACAAAAAGGCTAACAAAAGCAAAAAAAAGGAATAATTTTTGACCCTCGGAGGGACTTTATTTACCTGACAAGTCTACCTTTTGCTAGCCAAGCCAAACTGAAAAAGCAGTGGCAGCCACCTAACCCGTGCTATAGTTCAGTAGCTATAATTCTGCCCTTTTTCCACCATGACAGCCTGAGTTTGTTTCCTAATCCAGTCATTTATCTGGTTTGATATTGGTGTTACTTTTGAAATGTCAGCAGTTTGTCCCAACTAAAATATGTTAATAAGAAATTTTAAAGAACTTTTTAAGAGCTCCAGTGGTTAAAAGTCAGTTAAGTTTAAAGCAAACACCCAAGATGTATATATATTTAAGAGCTTTGTCCCCTTTCTTCTTTCCTAGGGTCTTGTCTTTTGAGAAAAAGTTTTTTTTTCCTCTTTCTTCTCAGTAGTCTGAATTCTGTTTTTTCCCATTTGCTTCTGACTGTCTCTCCCTCCTCTTGCCATGATCCACTACACGAAGGACCTAACATAACTTCTAACAGCCTGGGATTCCTTAAAGAAATCAGGTAAGTCATCAGACTCCTTTTTGGAAGAAACCTCTGTTTTTCCTTATGGACTTCCCAAGAGTATAAACAAACAAATTCCTCTCAGATCTTAAACTACTTGCTTTTGTATTGTGTTACCTGTTTTTTTGGTATGTGTTTTGTTTTGTTTTGTTTTTTGACTAAAATAGTTATTGCTACAGAGGCTGCTATTACATGCTTAAGATGACAAAGGATATGGTTTAAACACATAGAGAAATGTTGATGAAGAGTCAAACTCTAAAATATTTGAAGATATTTTTTCTGAGCCAAACATGAATGACCAATTGCCTGTGAAACCTCCTCAGGAGATCCTGAGAACATGTGCCTATGGTGGTCAGGCTACAGCTTGGTTTTATACATTTTAGGGAGACATTAGACATCAATCAGTACATGTAAGATGTACATTGATTCAGTCTGGAAAGCTGGAACAACTCAAAGTAGGGGCTTCCAGGTCATAGGTGGATTCAAAGGTTTACTTATTGGCAATTGATTGACATGATTTACCTGAAGACCTAGAACCAATACAAGCAAATATCTGTGTTAAGATAAGGGGCTGTGGAGATCAAGGTTCTTACAGGCAAATGAAGCCCCCAGGTAGCAGACTTCAGAGAGAATAGATTATACATATTTCTTATCAGACTTATAAAGTGCCAGACTCTTAATTAATTATCTCCTGGATCAGGAAAAAGATCTGGAAATGGAATGGAATTCTCTGCAGACTGTGGATTTCTCTATAACAGCTTTGCAAGGCCATTTCAAAATATGCCAAAGAAATATATTTTGGGGTAAAATAGTTTAATTTATTTCAGGGTCTGCTATCTGTCATGCTGGTATCTTATTGCTACAAAGACTCTGTTTTGTCAGTCTTAAGGTCTCTGTTTTAACATTAATGCTGGTCAGCTGTGCCTGAATTCCAAAAGGAGGAAGGTGATAATGAAGCATATCCAACCACCCATTCCCATCATGACCTGAACTAGTGTTTACTTTATAATAATGTGCTTGGCTGAGAGAAGCAGTCCATTTAGTTGTTTAGGGAGGCTTAGAATTTTCTTTTGTTTGTTTTACAGAAATGTCTTTGCAACAAAGTGCACTGTAAAAGCATTTCATGACCTAGTTTCATGATATCTCTTTTTAGAAACCCAGGATTCAGTGTGGGCCCTACCTAGAGCTCAGAGGTCCAGTTAAAAGATAAAGACTGAATTTTAAACTACCCATCTAAATAAAATTGATTTCCTTATAAAATCCTATGGTTGATTTATATAATTTTATGTTTGACTTGGCATCCATTTTTAATTTCCCTCTAGCGCGGTGGACTTTTCCCCTCTCTCTGTCTCTCTCTGTCTATTTCTGTCTCTCTCTCTCTCTCTCTCTCTCCACTAGAAAATGTAAATTTTGCTGTCTGATTTTCACCTGAGTCATTCCTTTAGTGTGCAAATTTAGGGCTAACTGCCTGACAAGTTGCCTTGAGTAATGAAACAGGTTATCAAGAAATTGGAAGTCAAAAATAGGAAGAAAAAGAGGTTTTATGAATTTATACGATCTAATCTGTCTGCATGTCTAATATGTCTATGTATTTATGTGTTGTGTGTATAATGTTTCACTTCCAAATATATATAAAAGAGCTTCCTTAGAAAAATAAAAATTTAAGCCCAAATGCTTTTTCAAGTTCATGAGACTCTAATAAATGCTTAATAAGTAAGCTGGTTTTAAAATTATTGGTAAAATAAAATTAGAAATGTCTTCAGTATGGTCAACATACATTATTGTTTAGATTTATTGGTCAAGCAGCTCAATACTTATCTCTGCCAGATATTATAAAGTGTCAAAATTTGGCATGAGGATTATAAAGCTTTCAGCCCAAAAGAGAATTAATTTGTGTATTTTTTTTTTAGAAATAAGGCATTTAATAGTTTGGTTTAAAGAAAACACCTAAATCCTGAATTATTGACCAAAAAACCCAACATTTATTTAACCTTAATATTTTTACTTTGATAAACACCTGAAATTCACAGGTTGTAAAATTGGTTAAGAGGAAAATAATGTTAAGTGAGGACTACCACAGTTGTCTTAAACAATCCATTAAAAATAAAGTAATTGAGTAAATTTAATGAAATAAATGCTTATAAATTAACTTGACATAGTTTAGAATCTAAAGTTATATTGAATTAAATAATAGATATTTATTAAATATCTGGGTCATTTCCAATTTTTTTTAAAAAATTGGAACATATTTTTCTAAAAAAAATTCATTTAAAGCAATGTAGTTTTTCTCTAACTCAAAGGTTATTTCTGAAATAGTAAATATGAGAGATGTAAAGAAAGTTATAGATATATAAAGCTATTTTTTGGTAAGAAAGAGTCAAAGGAAAATAATTTAATATGAGAAAGAATCTTGTATGGTAATTTTTGGGTCCTAAAATATAATGACCAGTTATTTAAGAAAGAGGGATATTTGGGATAAAACAGGAAGTTCAAGCATGCTGTAAATGGTTTATGTAAGTTGTAAAAGGTTTATAAAACGAGGATTCATGATTAACAAAACTTTATATGATCAAGTTGGCTATAATTACAAGGAAATAATACCCTTTCTAGAGATTGGGCTTTGATATGAAAAAACACTAATACAGTAAAAAATTGGTTAGAACAACAAAATTTTCTTAAGGTATTGATTTATTCTTAATACAATTACAAGAGATTTTATTTTTTTTTACTGCCAAATTCAACTTTTATTGCATCTTACTATTTTTAACTTTCTCTCTTCTTTGAGAAGGCCTTAGATAACTGTCTCCTTCAACTTTCTCATTAGCTACTGTAATTGTTTTCCCTTCAGTTTCTAACTGCTGTTGTGGCCTGATGCTAAAATGATTTTCTTAAATGTATAAAGGACGGGTTTTCATCCAGTATAACATTCTGTGCTCTCAGCATTTCTTAATATGTCTAAATTGTTCTATAAATCTGAAAACTTTCACTCATAACCCAGGACACACTCTCTATGTCTAATTAATTCAACCACCGTTTTCATTAGTTTGACTTAAAGTTTTCTAAATGGAGTCCACATAGGGAAAAGCAATCATACTGTGGAAGGTTTTTTTTTTTTTTCTTTTGGTAACTGGTCTAACAGATTTTACATTTTATTTATTGAAATAATTCCTATGTCATTGTTACTAACTTCTTGATTTGCTTAGGAGGAACTGGAATTTGACTGGGCACAGTGGCTCATGCCTGTAATCCCGGCACTTTTGGAGGTCAAAACAGGTTGGGACCACCCTGGAAAACATGGTGAGATGCCCATCTTTAGAAAAAATACAAAAATTGGTTTGATGGGTGGCATGTGACTGTCATGCCAGCTACTTGGGAAGCTTAGTGAGAGGATCGCTTCATCCAAGAAGACTGGAGGCTACAGTAAACCAAGATTGCACCACTGCATGCCTGCCAGGGCAACAGAACAAGACTCTGTCTAAATAAATAAATAAATAAAACCTTGAAATTAAAAAAAAGAAAAGTTAAGGTACATCGATGTAACATTTTATGTATTGCTTTTAAAGTCTTTGTGCTGTTAAGTTACAGGGTTTTGATTCCTGGGTCTATAAAGAACAGCAAATACTGCTAAACCTTAACTGCTGACCACAGTTAAAGCCTCATTTTTAGACCCAGGAGAAGATGACCAACAAAATAAACAAGTTCCTGAGACACAGGGTCAGAAATTAAAACTAATCAACAGTTCTAAGCCTGGGAACTACCATGAAAGAGGTGGGCATGTGAGATTCTATGTGCTGAATTTGAGAGAGAAAATTAATTCAGAGTTTTTCTCTAAAGAAAGCATTAATATCAAAGGCACACTGATGCAACCCCAGCATCTTGGCCCTTGTGTCAGATTAACAAGGTTTCCTTGGAGCATTAACCTACTTTTTAATTTAAGAAAAAAATAGAAGGCTTAAAAAAGACTTCTCGAAATTATGTCTAATGGTCAAGGTGACTAAAATTTAATAGATTTGTTTATAAGATTTGAGAGACAGATTTAATTGGCCTCCTGCTCTCTTTATTAACACTTGTTGTTTGAGAGATTAAGTCTCCTCTCTCATAGAACAAATGTTTTTTTCCTTGTTTTAAGAAATTGTTGAGTTATCACTTTGGCTAAATTAATTACTTATTCTACAATGATCCATGGTTCTATTTTGTGATATCAAGTAACTTTTGATATTTTGCACTTTTAAAATCATATTCAAAGTTTAGTCCTTTTGATCTCATTAATTTTTTTGATATTAAGTCTCCAGAAGTTCAGAAGAGATATATTTAGCTTATTTGCTATAATAAAATCATGCAGGAAGGATTGCCAAATATGAAATGATATTTAACCTTCTTTGGATTATAACATTTATATAAACGTGTGACTAGTATATGTTCCAAAATTATATGAGAGTTCTGTGATTCTGATATTTATTTGTATATGTCATCAGTAATAATTACGATATTATGTAAAATTGTTCTGTGTCACAGAAGTAACCAATTTCCTTGTGAACTGTGTCTTCATTCATGGCTTTTCTAAGATTTTTGTCATCCATAATTGTTGTTTAACTTTGATTTTTTTTTCTTTTTTTTTGAGATGGAATCTTATTGTGTCGCCCAGGCTGGAGTGCAGTGGCACGATCTTGGCTCACTGCAACCTCTGCCACCCGGGTTCAAGTGATGGCCTAAGCCTCCTGAGTTGCTGGGATTATAGGTGCCTGCCACCGCACCTGGCTAATTTTTATAGTTTTAGTAGAGACAAGGTTTCACCATCTTGGCCAAGCTGCTCTTGAACTCCCGACCTCGTGATCCACCCGCCATGGCAGCCCAAAGTGCTGGGATTACAGGCATGAGCCACCACGCCTGACCAACTTTGATACTTTTATAGGGCAGTTCATAATCAGCTATAGAACTCTGAGGCATATTTGTAAATACAAGTTTCTGATAACTTTGGAGATTGTACCATTGGAATAGAGAGAAAAACTTCTAGGACTTTCATGGACAGCCAGAGTATTCATAAGGATTATTAATTCATTATCAAGTACAACAGGAGTTAATTGCATGAACTGAACTAACAGAATGTTGAAATAATGTCTTACAACTTTTTACTTAAAACATTTGATGATTCTTTTTGTTTTATTTTTGAGACACACAAAAAACTTTATCCTCTTTTAAGCTACGTATAACTCTTAACAGTTTAGTAAAGTGTATTCTTAGGAGCAAAATTTAAAAACATAATTCCTTTCTCTCAACCTAATTTCTCCAAAGTTTGGAAGCTATTTTCTGAGTATTATTAATTTATGACAATATAGTGATTTGCAAAAGTTCAATAAAAATCTGTTTTCTTTTATAACAGAGCATAGGTGGAGACACTGGTTATTTTACCAAGGCTTTGACTGGAATAACATATTTTCACGTGGCCTTGAGAAAAACGGGCTGACCTACAGAGCTGATGAAATCTCCTTGGAAAATCTGGCCCCATACCTTGTCATTTACAGGGTTCTGGCCTGTGGTAAGTAAAGAATGCCACTTTCTGACAGACCTAGGAACCCCAATTTTTCTTGAGACCTTGAAAAGAGATAAATTAACCCAATTCACACCGAAAGGCACCGAGAAATGCACTTCAGGCACAGAGAAATCCTTGTCTGGGCTTGAGGCTTTTAAAAACGTGTAGTTTTGTACACCTTATGAAATAAGTTCCAGTAAAGCCAGTTAAGAAAAAAACAGTGAGCTTATATGACAAATGATTATTTTTGCTGCACTTTATGCAAAGAGTCAAGCCACAAATAATAGTACTAAAACTTATTTTACAAATAAATTGATCCTTCTATGGTTTTGTCTTTAATAAAAATGGGGAATTGGAGAGAGATAAATCAGGTTTCAAAATAAACTATAGTACAGCTGTTATTAGACTCCAGCTTTGTCTAATTCTTTTCAATTATTATTATTTCCTACAACTAGATTTTAGCCCTGCCTAATGATTTTCAATTTTTACTATTTTCTACAATTTGGACTGAATTCAGTCCAAAATAATGTTTTTAATTTTTTTCCTTTTTTTCTTTTCCTTTTCTTCCCACTTTTCCTGATTTGAAAACATGAAAAATTAAGTTGTGTTAATCTTAAAGCCCTGTGAATTAAAGCTAACAATGTAAACTTCAGAAGACAATAACAGCATCCTATTTATATACACAAACCACTTTCATACCTACCTACTGATGTGTAGACTTCAGGGTAATATGGCCTATTTTGGTTTTCCAGGTTTGTTCTTCCCTCTTTTTTTTTTTGTTTGTGTGTTGTTTTATTTCTCTCATGTTCCCACTATATTTTCCTCATGGGATGTGAGACTCCACAGCCTACTAAAAATGAGCTCTCCTAACAAAGTGGGACATATCTGTCTAGGAATAAACCATCCCAACCATGAGTCATCAGACAAAACCTGAGACCAGAGACTCAGTTTCTTCTAAAATGCTTTCTCTGAAAGATTTTTTTAAATTGGGGAAGAAACGTGAAAGGAAAATAAAAACTCAGTACCCCAATTATCTATGACCAAAGAATAAAATTAAGCTGAAAGCTGAATCATGCAAGAAACTGCCTTTCCTTTTGTTCCTAAGCAGAGAGCTAGGTATAAAAGATTAAATATCTTCACAGGCAGCTACTCTATGCTCACTTTATCTTATGTAAAGTGCTGATTTACTCAGCTCCAGATGAATACATAATTGACTATCATGTACCTGCTCATTTTCTCCTGCAACATGTGGATTGCCATACCCTCCATTTTTCCCCTCCAGCCCATTTTCCCCTTTAAATATTTAAGCCCTCAGAAACATCTTTGGAGAAAGACAGAGACCTCTCTCCCAGGTACATCCTTAACCTTAGCAAAATAAACTTCAAAATTGATTTGAGACCTATCTCAGACACTTTCTCATTTACATTTCTTTTTTGTAAACCATGTTTATTGTAGGAGATTTATTTTTCTCACCAAACTGTTCTAAGTAAGCCACTGATTTTGATCTCACACATCTAATACATACAGCTAGTTAAAAACACACAGAGATTCACCTATTAATGGAGGATTAAAAAATTTGCTAAGAAGAAAATTTTCTTTATAGCATTTCCCTAAGGTCTATAAATTAACTTATTTTTAATGAGTCTACATAGTATACAAATTGGTTTATGGTCAAACAGATGAGTTTCAATTCTAGGTCTTCCATACCATGTGTAACTTCGAGTAAGGTACTTATTTTTCAGAGCTTCAGTTTTACCATTTGTACAAAAATAAAATAAAAATAAAAGGATAGCACAAGTAATATAAAAGATAAAAAAGTAAAAATGGCCAAAACAATTTTAGAATAACAACTAGTATATGCAAATAAAACATAATTATTGAATAAAATGAATGAGTAAACATGCTTAACATTATTCTCAGCTCATAAAGGGTCACAATACATGTTTATATTTTTTCACTCTAAGAATTACTTTATTTCCATTTTACAGCTATAATCGATATTTTTTCTTGACAACTTTTGAATTGTTTAGGACATACAAGCAGCTAATTTTCAAAAGTCCATGGTCATCACCTTTTCCATGTTCAACTCAAACCCACCTTCTCTGAGAATCTCTCATACTCAACTGTCTTCTCTCACCTATTATATTTATCTTCTAACACAATGATTTGCTTTTGTTGACTTGCCATTGTTTCCAAGCCATTTTAAGTGTTTCTGTTTTCTCTTCTGGACCAGATTCCTTCTTCAAAGACAGGAAAGTGTAACATCTACCAAAGTGCTATGTGTATGGACACACAGCAGGCAGGCAGAAACAAAATTCACGTAACCTGACCTAGGGGACAGGCACAATTTCATCAGCACCAGTTGTGTAGAGACTGTGTGCGATATAACTGCCTTCAGTAGCATTGAATAAACAGCACAGAATAAAGATGTCACTCTTCTTTAGCTATGATGTAAACTAAGAAATAACTTTCATACCTATTTTATCTACAACATAAAATATTATAATTTTAGAAAAACCAAAAAAAACTGGTTATATCAAATTGAAAAATGAAAACCCAAGACCAATATCCTGTCATACTGAAATGAATCAAACCAATTGTTAGTAATAACCATGACCAATTATTAGATATTTAATACATGGCCAACATGGTACTGAGTGCTTCCAAATGTAATGTCATTGAGTGTTTCTCATTAAAACCTAAAGAATTAAATGACTGTTACTCTCATTTTACAGATGAGGCAAAAATATATAGATAGATTAAATACACATTCCAATTCACCTCTACTAGTAAGCAGAGTTGGGATAACAATGGTGTTTCTATCTCATAGCTTGTTTTGCATTTTTCATTGTGCTTTGCTGCCTTTCAAAGGTCACAAGACTTTATTTATTTAGAAAAATACAGACGGTTTATAGGTAACCAGCTGCACAGAGTACAGTAAAAAGGAAGGAAGAATCGAGAAGGATCTGTCGACTTTCTGATTCATCTCTAAAAAAAAAACAAAGGCCTCTAGTTAAAGCTAACAGAAGCTCAGGGTAAAAGTCAAATCCTTGTTTGTAAGACCCTGAAGATCTAAAAGCGATGACTGCTCTGCTTCTACTAGCTTTCTCTCAATTCCTGAAAGACCAGAGACTTCAACTTTCCTAACTTCAGTATAATAACATATTCACACAATTCCCCATATGCAAGATTAGTCACTCGGACTCTCTAAAAGGAGCCTATGTCTATAACAATTTATGGGTTTAACAAGGAGTCCTATGTGGGGCTTTGTAGTGTGTGTCATGTAGAGAAGAGGAGGGCAGACAGACTCATCTGGCATATCAGAAATTCTGTTGCAGCTAAGCAACCCAACTGAAACAGTATGCTTCCCCATACTTCTCGTCGGTCAAACCTGTTTCAGTGTGGTGATTGTGCTTCCTACAACCAGTCAATCCACAAGTGTAGTTTAAGACAATTGCATTTCAGTGTCATGAAGATGCAGCTGTGTTATGGTCCCAAGATGGGTACTTTGGTGCTTGAGATTCATTTTGTTCATTGTCTAGCAGAAGGTGGAGGACTGAGTCTTCCCATGTCCTACTTTGCTTGAAAAAGGGATGACAGTCAAGAAAAACATTATTTCAAGTCAATAACTAAACTTAATACAAATGAATGCAATCTTTTCCTAAAGTTTTTTAAATAATGCTTTGTACAGACACCTTACTTGCAAATATCAAGCCCAAAAACTCCACTTCCAAATCAGGTGGAGAACACCAAACTATGAAAACTGTCAATTTCCTTTGACATTGAGGCTTCACTTCCTTGATGTGGCTGCTAGATGTTCGTTCCCTTTTCTCACACTGCTCCAAAAGTTGTACCTCATTTCAGGATAATGGCATCTTCCTGCAGAACAGTGCTATTCTTCAGGCTGAAGCCTGTGATTTTACAAGGAGTTCTTCAGCCTTCCCATCTGACCTTCTGATTAGGACTTACAGTCCCACTGTATCTCCCTAAACTCCAAAATGCCCACCACAAGCATTCTGCAACTCCTTAGGACTCTTTGCAGTAGCACACATGGCTTCATTTCTCATGCTGTGTTCATGTTTATTCTCCTGCTTTGCCAGCTTCCAAATATTCCATGATTTTTGTATATTTTCCAGTATTTAGGGTTAAGATGAGGGTTATAGAAGGAAATAATATTGTAGACTCTGTAACAATTCACCAACCTAACTGGTCATTTTTCATTTTCTTCTCTCCCCACTCCGTGCCTGGATTCTGTTCTTCTGAGACCTCCATTCCTGACACAGTGCCTGCCATTCACAGGTGGCCCACTGGCAACTGTGCTCCAGCACCTGCTTCACTCTGCTTCATCCACCATCTTTCCATACTTACGCTTAGGTTAATTGTACTTTCAAGGTGTCCCCGTATTCATTTTGACCCAGAGGTGCAAAGAACATTAATATTTGTGTTTCTCTCCTTTTTTGCCTTCCAGTATCATGAACAACGAAATGAAGAAGCAACAAGCAAGCCAGGCTAAAAAACAAGGAAACCATTTACCCTCCATACAAGCTACGTCTAAGGATGGAATTGGAAATAAAATATATTCAAATAACACATATGTATCCATGCTTACTTTAGAACATTTTATAAATGAAACAAATGGTCTAATGTTTTTTAAAAAGTGAACTTTTCCTTTTCTCAGTTTTCATACTGTTTAAAACCAGCAAACCTATTTCCATGTAAAAAAAATGACTAAGTCAAAACAAAATTGTTAACATTCATTTTTCCCTAATTAGGGGCTTCATTTGTAAAGAAAATATTTAATTTAGATAATTAGTAGAGTAAATAATGAGGATTTAATTAAATTTCGAAGCTGCTTCCAGGTCCTAAAGTTTAGATCACTGAAATATCTATAATTGAACATTTGGCATTTAGATAATCAGGGCAGTATGAGAAGCACAGTCTTTCTTAGCACTGTTTTTCTTCAGATGAGCTAAAGGTCCCCATGGGTACATATTGTATACTGTGGTCTAGAAAAAGAATACTTACGGATCTGTCATTGCAATATTAATATTGGTAATTTCCCCCTTGGATAGTCATCTTCATAATAATATACTTCATGATTAATGTAGCCAGTTGTCATGAAGAAACACAGGGTTTTTATAGTATCTCTACTCAGGTTCTTCAGCAGGTAGTTTAAATAATTTATGTTTTCTTGTTGATACTTCCGTCACCTCTCACTAATTATTTGGAGTAACATTAAGGAAAGCTAAGCTCTGACGAGGAAAAGAGCTCACACTTGGCAGCTTTCACCCTGAGTCTCCTGTGTATGAACTTTTATCATCCTCAGCTTGAGATGTTTCTAGTTTTTATTTACATCAGCGTGTAGATGCAACAAACATTAAAATGATCCTGTCTCTTGCTTATGTAAAATGTCTTTTCTTTGTAGGTTTTCTTCGGAATTACATTATTCTATGACAGTGACCATGTATGAAAGCAGAAGAAGGAAATTTAATACGTGAGGCTGGGCAAGCATAAAGGAAGGGGTTGGTCAAATTGCAAAAAGGAGATTGAGGCTGGGTATGGTGGCTCACGCCTGTAATCCTAACACTTTGGGAGGCTGAGGTGGGTAGATCACTTGAGGTCAGGAGTTCCAGGAGTTCGAGCCCAGTCTGTCCAACATGGTGAAACCCATCTCTACTAAAAATACAAAAATTAGCCAGGTGTGGTGGTGTGCACCTATAATTCCAGCTACTCAGGAGGCTGAGATGGGAAGATTGCTTGAACCCAGAAAGTGGAGGTTACAATGAGCTGAGATTGTGCCACTGCACTCCAGCCTGGGTGACAGAGTGAGACTCTATCCCCTCCCCCAAAGAGAGAGAGAGAGGAGAGAAAAGGGGCTGTTTTAGTTCATTGCTGCTGCTAACAAAATATCTGAGTCTGGGTAATTTATAAAAATAACTATTTATTTTCTCACAGTTCTGGAGGCTGGAAGTTCAAGATGAAGGTGCTGGCAGATTAGGTGTCTGATGAGGACTGCTCTCTGCTTCCAAGATGGCACCTCTTGCTGCATCTTCACATGGTAGAAGGTAGAAAGGGCTTGCCTAGTTCCCTTCTGCCATTTTCTAATCCCACCCCTGAATGTGAAGCCCTCATGGCCTAGTCACCCCCTAAAGGCCCTACTTCTTAATACTATTCCACTGGGGAGTAAGTTTTACATGAATTTTAAAGGGATACAAATCTACAAACCATAGCACATACCCACTGAAATTTGGTGAATGAATTGACCAATCTGGGGTTGTCTCTCTATTTGACCTTAGCCCTAGGCAAAAAAAATGATCCAGTCTGTGAATGTTCCCATCTGTGAAGTAAAAAAAAACCAGGCAAGTGAAATGTGAAAGCCCCTGCACTTCTGGCTGTCCCCTGACTATCCATTACCATTGGCTGAGAATGGGTTCTGCTCTTCCATACCACCTCTGCCACTAGGAGGGCTTCAGTCAATGCTCTTATCTTTTATTATCTCAAGAGTGTGTTTTTATGAAAAGACAAGAGTTAGAGAAGGGTGAAAAACAGAAAGACTAAACAGTTTTTCAAGTTACCAAGTCCTTCACAAGTATTGTCTCAGGATTCTGTGATATAGTCACTGTTCTTATCTACATGTTAAAGATGGAAAGATGGAAGCTGAGGGAGCATAAAATACTTTCTTAGGGCCACATAATGAACCAGTTGTAAAAGAACAGGTTTGAAGCCACATCTATATAACCCCAAAGTGCACACATACGCCAGTTACCCTCTCTCTCTAGCTAGAGATGGTAATGTATACAAAGACATAGGGTCATGTAAAAGCAGGGATTGGAGGGACTGGAAAATGAAGTGCATTAATAACATGGACTATAATTTCAAGTAGCAGCCCTTACAAAGGAACTTTCTAACCCCTTGGATTGTGCCAAAAAAAAAAGCCAGTAGCCACTAAATCCCTGTGGTAGCGCTGCTAGCTTTCAGTTTCAGTGTCACCTTAGCGTATGTGAGTGTGTGTGTGCGCCCCATATTACACACTTTTATCTATTGTCATGAAAAATCTGAAATTTAGCTAGATTGATCTGAGTTCAGGGCACTAAATAGGCATTTTAATTTATTTTCAGATAGTTTGATTTTCAAACAGACTAATTTATATTCTGTTTGAAGAAACAAAATCTAATATAGCTTTGGAGTACCATTCCTGTGGAGAACAGGTCACGTCCAAGGAAAACAGCCTTGCCTTCATAACCTTCAGGTAACATTCATGGGTCCCCATAGAGACAATGCCTTCGTGAGCAGCAAGAGTAACAAACTCATTTGGTGAAGAAGCAGTCTTTTGGAATTAGGCAAAAAAGAAAAATAAGATGATTGATAGGAAAATACAGAATAAAAAAATTTTATCTTGAAATAATCATAGTGAAGAGCAATGACTTGATAAATGTATAGCCTTATACTCACAAGTGGTACTTATTACACTCATTTTTCTGATTAGAGAAAAAATGATTTTTATTTATTATTTAAAAATAGAAACATATTAAGAAGCAGAAAGATGTACTTACAATCCCAATATCAAGAGGTAACTTTATTGCTACTACTAACCATTGCAGTATAGACTGGGCACAGTGGCTCACACGTGTAATCCCAGCACTTTGGGAGGCTGAGGCAGGCAGAACACAAAGTCAGGAGATCAAGACCATCCTGGCCAACATGGTGAAACCCTGTCTCTACTAAAAATAGAAAAATTATCTGCATGTGGTGGTGTGCACCTGTAATCCCAGCTACTTGGGAGGCTGAGGCAAGACAATCGCTTGAACTTGGGAGGCGGAGCTTTCAGTGAGCTGAGATGGCACCACTGCACTCCAGCCTGGCAACAGAGCAAGACTCCATCTCAAAAAAAATAAAAATAAATAAAAATAATTTTTAAAATGGAGTACATAACCTTTCAATCTTTTCTAAAACACACATTTGCCCAGTCAAAATTCCATTCCATAAAAATTTTAGCTTACTTGTTGATTATTGTTTCCTAAATATCTTGGATGACAGGCAGCAATGAGCTTGTGCAGCAGCCCTGGCAGAGGCTTCAGCAGTTAGAGGAGGACAAGTTCCTCAGAATCTCTTATTTCCCCCGTACTACCTGGACTCCAGTAGCAAAACAGCAGCACCAGGCCTGCTTCTAGATCTTGGTCTTCAGTGCTGGGTTCATGGGAGACCCACCTGTGGAGTTTAAAATATTCGAGTGACTCCCAGGCCCTATCCCAGAACAATCAACGCGTCTAGTGTTCCTGATCCTGGCAGGACTAAAGGAAGGACACAAAAAGGAATGGCAACCCCTTTGAATACCTCCAGATAAATTTTATAAAAATTCCGTAAGCATTTGTATAGCCCCAATGGCTATGACTATGTTCTGGCTATTGTTTACTTAATCTTAGGGTGACTTCGAGGTTTTCCTGGCCAAAAAGCTATAGTTCCAAAAGTAGCAATAATAATAATTAATAATAACAATATAATATATTACTGTAAGCAATTAAAATAATGTATAATGTGTATTACATTATATGTTATAATAGCTATATATATTTATATGATATATGTATAATAAATTAATTATAATTATTATTAATGTTCAATTTTCTTTTCTTAATTTGAGGTGGAGTAATGATGATGGGCTTCATATTTCACTGATATTGTGATTAAATATCACTGAAAGTTAACCTTTTATTCTGAAACTCCACTGTCCTTCTTATCCAAAATAATCAGGAAACGTGGAGAGAACCAATGGAATTGTAAGCGAAGCTCTAATAAATTCTTGAAACTTCAAAGACTAAAGTATTACTATTCAGACTTGATAGCAACAAGACCAACTCCCTCTAGGATCCAAGTGCTATCTTCTCACCACTTAATAACAAGCCATCCTATGTGTTTGAGAATTTCATTTCCAACCTCAGAGTCTACCTTTTACAAAGTGATGTGAGTAAATACTACACAGGGCTTATCTGTTACCTCAGTTTTATCACCAGCTGCTTCAAGCTCTATTTTTAGAACAACCACCCAAGCATCCCTGGCATGATCCGCAGCCTGAAAAGTTGATCCTCTGGCCAAAGCATTGGAGATTTCTGTCCTTGAAGCATGATGGAAAGAACATTATAAGGTACTGTTAACAATTAGCATGGCAGAAAAAGGCCAAGATATTGATCGTTAGACTCATGTTTCTCAATTAACAAGACTTATACCACTTTCTCTAGACCACTGGATGTCCATTTCATTAGTTGTACATAAACTGAAGATTCCCAGGCATCGTCCAGAAATAGGCTGCTGCAGAGGGTGAACTGTGTCCTCCCAAGACTCTCTGATAGAGGTGATCACTGCAAACATAAACTGCATCCATCAAACATAGCAGAGCAAGATTAATTTTTTGATTCCCAGTATTATTTTTCTTTGTTTAATTCTAATCTTATTTATTATTATACTTTGATACCTTCTACTAACTAAATAAATGTTTGTCAACACATACTTCGTTATCGCCATTCTGCTCCCTCTTATCCCCTAAGATCTTTTTCTGTCACATAAGGAAAAACAAACTCTTGCTCATTTTTCTTTTAGATACTATTCTGAATTAATTCATGGCTGGATCTGTCATCGTGCAACTGACTCTGCTGACCAAAAAGAAATAACGTAATAGCCATTCCTTTCAACATATCAAAAGGAAGATATTATCTTATAAGACTGTTCTGATCCTTATATGCCTATCATATTATGAATTCCAAACTTCATCTTTGTAAAATTAAAAAAGGACCTTGACTCCATAGCAACAAAATGCTTCTCAGGCCATCTCAAAACCTAGTACACCAGAAATGAAAACTAATATTGGAGCTGCATTGCTAAAATCATCAGTCTGTGCTATTCAGAGATCCTCCAGGCAATAATAACCACAGTAATAATAGTGACCTACCTCCTTTAAAGGAACAACAATTGGATCATTCTTGAGGAAACACTATGTATATTGCCAGTAGGATCTGTATCCCTTTAAGGTACTTCTTATATCTTCTGATATGGAAGTCTCATAAAATAAGTTAAATTTATTTTCTAGTATTGTCATGAAAAATCCCACAGCTGTTGAATTCCTTTTAGCTAGCCAAGGAAAAATGTATGCTACAGCAAACAATTCTAACATAAATATTATACCTGTATAAATACTGCAAGTCAAACAGAACAACCTGTGTCTCTGCAAAAAAATTATATAGATATAGATAGATGGACATAGATATAGATGATATAACCAAGCTCTCTAGAAGCACTGGTTGTCTGGCTAAAATACACAAGAATGTGTATATTAGGGGCCATTATTTTCACCCAAAGCTTCCAAATAGCTTGTGATAGCCTAGTAGTCACTCCCACCCTCACCCGCACTGTCTCATTGTTTGTCTCCAAAACGGTTTTCAATATTGGACCAAAAAGAGTCAGACTGTGATGATTTCAGTGAAAGAGTGAGGGATGGTTAGAAAGCAACTTATTTAGCCCATGTAGCCTTAAGGATAGCTATTTTCTGAGCCAGAAACTTCATGGCATTTTTATCAGCATTTGTTCTGTTTTCCTAAGTTTTCCAAAACCTTGTCTTTGATTTCAGACAACTCAAAGGAAATGGTTTGGGAATTTCAAAGTGAAGAAATAGAAGATGTGGTTGGTGCCCTATCCAGGCCCACAGCTGCCTTCTGTGTTCCTGCAGGGCTCAGACCTGATAGCGTTTCCAGAGGAATTCACTGGGGGTGCTGTTGCCTCTGCCTCTGGGTTTACAGTTCTCAAGCAGACAATTGATACCAAGCTGGGAAAAGCCCAGTTCCCTTGTCTTAAGGCAAAACAAAGCGTGGTGCAATTTACAGACGAATCCTTCAAAGAGGAGCAGGTTAAGACTAGACTTCACCTGAAATTGAATCCTGGCTCATCTTCCTTCCCCTCGCTATTGTCTCTCCCCATCTCCTAACAGTTCCCACTTAACAAATTACTTGTACATGATTCGATTCCCCTTTTTAGGCTGTGCTTTAAAGCAGCCTGACTGATCCATTCTCAGGGATTATACCAAGTGCAAATTTGTCGAGTCATTTTTTAGTTAAACTCAGATTCTTATGTCCAAGCTAGATTAGCAACAAAGTCCTTCTGTCAATACTCTTATAAGAGAGCATTCATGTAATTCATTCATTCATTCATTCATTCAATGTATATGTGTTGAATACATGCTCACTGCTGGATTTTTGCTGGTTTCTGGGGATATATCAAGGCCTAAAGCAGAGGCCCTTCCTGCCCTCTTAGAACTTTCCATACACTGAGATTCCTTAGTGTGAGAAGCACAGATTTACCCTTCACTTTTGCTTATAACAATTCACTCACTAGTAATGCAGTGCCTCATTTTATGCCATGCAGAGAACTGAAATAAAATCCCAGAGGTTTTACATAAAGGTTATGAATCAGCAGTAGTCACACCTCTAAGGCACCTTGACTCCCACTCCTTTCTTCCTACCACCCAATCACACTTCTTCGTATTCTTCAAACCTGTGCCACATGCATGCAGGGCTTTAACAGCTCTGAACAGCTGTAAAAACACCTCAGTACTTATTCTTTTTTCCAGGAATTATCAGAGGCATTTATTTTTGTTTGGAAATTACAAGGTTGCCTCCAACATATCCAAACACGTAAATCTTTACAAATCTTCAACCCATATTCTGATCCTTTCTAGCAAGCTAGAGTTTTTATTTTAAAAATATTACCTCTTAATTAAAAACTCATAAATATCTATTGATGTGATCTGTAGTATTTAATATGTATTAGATTTTTTAACAGACAAAATAAAGTCATCAATAAATCACCTTTTCATTGTCAATTCTTTAGTGGTATTAGTGCTGCTCTAATAACTCAACCTGAGATCAGAGAAAAAGCCAAATAAAAAGTTATAAAATTAATTATTTATTTATGTTCATGCTCATTGAAAATCAGTATAAGGTAGAGAGAAGAGCTTGGACTCTGGATTGCAAATACATGGTTTTGAAACCCAGGAACACCATGTGAGCAAATTAATGGAATGACCATTACCTTAATTTATCCTTTGTACAATGAGGATAAGGTCACCTAACTCACAGGGATGCTTACAGGATCAAATGACTTAAAGTGCTCAGAAGAGGACTTTGCATGCAGTAAATTCCCACTACATGCTGGCTGTTGTTATTATTATTATCCCTATGATACCTAATTCCAATTACCCTTCCTTGAGAAGAACATGTTGCCTACTGTCTTAATTCATTTATATTCCTGTAAGAGAATACCTGAATCTGGGTAACTTATAAAGAAAAATGGTTAATTTGGCTGACGGTACTGCAGGCTGTACAGGAAGCATGAGATCAGCCTTTGCTTCTAGTGAGGGGTTCTACTCATGGTAGAAAGAGAATGGGAGCTAGTGCCAAGCGCAGTGGCTCACGCCTGTAATCCTTGCACTTTGGGAGGCTGAGGCAGGCTGATCATTTGAGGTCAGGAGTTCAAGACCAGCCTGGCCAACATGGTGAAATCCTGTCTCTATTAAAAATACCCCCCAAAAATGAGCCAGACTACGCATGCCTGTAATCCCAGATACTTGGGAGGCTGAGGCAGGAGAACCGCTTAAGCCCAGGAGGCAGGGGCTGCAGTGAGCCGACATTGCACCACTGAGCTCCAGCCTGGGTGACAGAGTGAGAATCCATCTTAGATCACACGGAGAGAGAGTGGAAGCAAGGGAGGGAGGAGAGGAGTTCCAGATTCACCTGTGATCTGAACTTGGTGATAGACAGCTTCCTGTTTGCTATTTAAATTGTTTGAAAGAAAAGTAGAACATGACCCAAAACAATTCAACATGAGATATTTTACTCTTATTTATAAAATTTCTAAGAAGAAATCCTACTAATATAGAACATTTTATAGAATGATTGAGGCAGAAAATACTATTTCTAAAACAGTAGTCTCCAAGTGGTGAGTTTGCCACGACCCCTGGCTGGATGCTTGTTAGATGCAGATCATGTGGGTCTTCTCCACGCAGCTCCCAGAATATTGGTGGGATAAGGACATGCAAAGGATATGCAAGGATATAGGCCAAAATGGACATTATGGAAGGTAGCTAGGTTTGCATTCTATTTAAAGTACTCTGCCCCAAAAGACTGTCCTCTAGAGTAAACAAAGCCATGTAGTGAAAGTTTAGATAGGCTGCACCACTACAGCAGGGGCTGAAAAGAGGTTGCTGCAGGTTATCTAGAGAGAGCAGCTTCCACATCGGCGATTAGTGCAGCTTTGGAAGACCCTTGTGGGTTTGCCAAGGGATCTACATCATTGCCTGATGAGAGAATGGCCCAGTGTCGAACATGAAAACGCATTTGATATCTTTTTAAAAGCCTACAAATATCTCTAGCTAAATAAAAGACATTCTTATCCCTTTCTACTTTCCTCTCTTCCTCGCATGGATGATAAAAATTGAGGATGAAGAACCTGGGAGAATTCTTTAAAAGCAGACCCTTTCCCCCTTATCCTACCCCAGAATACTAAGCTGGTGGTGGGTGCAGGGATGGAAGAGAAGATATAAATCAGATGATAAATGAAAGATTGTATGTCCTAAAGGTTTTTTTTTACTGACTGCTTTCAAATAGGCTGCTATTTCTCTTCACTTAGTTAAAATTGACCAGAGATTATTCCAATAGTCTAAATTGTAATTTAAGTCAGGTGAGACTTCAATATCCATCAGATTTGTAATACCTGAACATGAGATCTGTGTGAACAACACAGTATGAATCTTATGAGATCGGTGTGAATAACACTGTGTGAATCTTATGCAAGATTACTTTTCAGAGATGAGAAAAACAATAGCATTAGTCTGAAGGGCACTGGTGAAAACAGAAATAAAACTATTTGCTCATCATCTAACACTAAGTACAGCCAATCCAGTAAGCAAGTTATATCTGTAAAGTACCTGGCACATAGTATGAGTTCAAAACATGCTAGTTCCTTCCCTTCCCCATTTGTTCTTATTACCAACTACTGCACAAGTCCCCAGGACTCCAAAGTGTCCTTCTCTGTGACATTTCACAGGGACTCACCAAGACCTCTAAAGGAGATCCAGGGTTCAAGTATTTCTCCATTCACACACTTTCCAGCTCTCTGAGATCCTTTACTTCCTTATGCACACTCTTAATGGGAAAACTCAACAGCAGGGAAATAACACCAAGAATGAATATAAAGAAAAGAGAACTGAATTTTACATTGGCCACATTCTCACCCTCACATGATTAGGTTGATCATGTATTAACACTGCTCAGACAGTACAAGTTTTCAACGGAACATAGAAAAAAATTACTTTTTGCCAGTTATTTCAAATTGAGGCTTTGATTCCTGTAGATTTTCTACTATAGGTACTTCTGCTAGCATTTATATATTTGTCCATTCACAGAAGTACTTACAATAGAAAATCCAAACAATTCAAACTATTGTAATAATCTTTTGTCAATTTTAACTAAGTGAAGAGAAATAGCAGCCTATTTGAAGGCCATCAATACAAATTTTTTAAAGACATGCAGTGTTATTAACCTACGAAGTAAGCGGAATTTATCTGAAAAGTATTCCTTAAAGAAAGTGCTTTGTTGAGTACATGAGATTCCCAAGGAATTCATTAGTATTTTATGTAAATAGGTAGAAATGTGTTTGGAAAATTTATTCTCTCACAAAATGTAAATATTCTACTTGATGCCTTATTATTTTGTTTAGCAGATTGTTGTTCTTAATTAATTTATATCAACCTTCAGGCTGGCCTTTATTCACTTTTTCCCAAATTATAAATCTGTAAATTGAATGTACAAGCACAAAATGAATGCTGTTATGTTTCTATTATAATTTCCACCAATATCAGGAGATACTGGATTGATTGAAGGAGTCTGATAGATGCAGAGCTGGCTAGGAGAGGGAGAAACCTACAGCACAAATGGATGGATGGCAGGGCCTGGGAACTGGGCCTGAAGCTCTGACACTGCTATTGTAGTGGGCTTGGTGATAGAAGGAAGACCAGAGGCTAGGCAGTTACTCACCAGGGGCCATGAGGATATGGCATCGTGCCTTCCCAAGTGAGAAGAGCAAGCAGAGCACCATGGACTGATGTGGAACTCAGTGACAGGAGGTCTGGCCGTGAGAAGCAGGGCACCTGGAAATTGGGACTGGACTTCAAAGGGGCCTGACAATGGCAAAGCAGGTTTCCAAAACAGAAGTTCTGTCCTGGAAATGTTATCAGAACTAACACACAATGGAAGGACCAGATTTGCTCCAGCTGTGTTTAGTCCCCCAGATCATAGCACAAGATAAATCCCTTCCACCTAAAATCAGAAATGGTTCTAGCATTTGGGGCTGCCTTGAACCTGCAGGTGGGTTCAAGTAGAATTTCTTGTTAAGAAAACAGAGACAGAGAGCAGGAACTTCCATGAATTTTTATGCATGCTTTTAGATTTATGATAGATTTTTGAAAGAACTATTCATCATTCTGACTCAATTTTTCCAGCTTCGAGAGAAGATTATTTTTGTGTACATTCCTTATGGGAAAGTTGAGATAATTTAATGTGATTATGGACCAAGAGTGCTTTGCACTTATTTTCTAGATTAGAAAGTCTCAAAGGCAAAACTTGGTTTAGACAAGGCTTAATTGGAAGCAGTTTATGTGTATAATTATGCTACTATGAAATGTGCCATCCCTAGAAAGTGTCACATTAAGCTTCACTGAATCTATTCTTATCATCACTAAAGCTTCCTGAATTGTATATTATACAGACATAAACACACAGAGACACAGTACATGAAATTGCACTCACAGTCTTTCTCTCTGTATACAAATATGTATGCATGTTTAAATAGATTATATATACAGAAATATACTGCGCAAGCTTACTCATTATGCAATATGGAGAAAAGCAACAAGTTTAGAAAGTTAAATAAACAGAAAGACAAGCGTTTACTTTGCCCAAAGCCCAGCTGAATCACATCTTAGACTTTTAGAAAAGACGCTAGAATTCAACAGCAAGTTTTCTACACAGTTTATTAAGTCAGATGATAAAATACTTCCTCCAATCAGAAAGAAAAATTGAGAGTGAAAAATATAAACTCTGACAAGAGCTGCCTGGGATCCTTAATGGAATGTAAGTGTTCCCATCTCCTGGGAGAGAAATAAAAGTAATTTCCAGAGCATGGAAAATGGAAACAGACTCACTTCATTGAAATCCCCCCACCTTTCCTACATGGCTTGTTGTGAAACTACTCTTTTCCTCTCCTAGTTTAGTTTTGCATTTCCTTCTCTCCTAGTTTAGTTTTGCATTTCCTCATGCTCCAGAGAAATTTGATGGAACTCCAGTTCTTATGCATTTCTTATGTGCTCGATTATCCTTTGACTTATTTTGCATTTATTCTCTCTTTGGTTTTATCCAGTCTTATTTTCCGGTTTCCCACCTCTCAATTTGATTGTTTTTAACTTGTTGTATAACAGAATGCCATTTTATTATTATTTTTCCATCTGTCTCCAGATTTGACACTGCACATACTTGAAATACATAGTGAGGATTTATTTTAACCTCAGATACTAGATACTAAATGAAGTCTTTCTCTCCTTATTCCTCTCCATTTCCTTTACTTTCTTCCTTTGCTCTCCTCTCTCCCTTTCCCTCCCTCTCATTCTGGCCAATTCAAAAGATGTTGTGGCCCGGCCCAGTGGCTCACTCCTGTAATCCCAGCACTTTCCGAGACCAAGGCAGGCGGATCACGAGGTCAGGAGACCAAGACCATCCTGGTCAAAATGGTGAAACTCTGTCTCCACTAAAAATACACAAATTAGACAGGCATAGTGGTGGGTGCCCGTAGTCCCATCTACTCGGAAGGCTGAGGCACTGAGGCAGGAGAATCGCTTGAACCTGGGAGGCAGAGGCTGCAGTGAACCGAGATCTCGCCACTGCACTCCAACCTGGGTGACAGAGCGAGACTCCATCTCAAAAAAGAAGAAAGAAAGATGTATTAGCTACACTTTCTCTTGGACCATCACTTTATCACAGAATCAATTTGGCCATTTACTACTTTCTTTTGGGCAGGCTTTTCCTTCTACCAGACATTTTAAAGTCCCCTTTAACAACTTCCTAAACTCTCTGGAGTTTAGTTTTTACTGTCCAGACATTTGTCTAAGAGTCACCAGGCATAAAGCTAAGAGATTACCTCAGTGGAGATCGGCATTTTTTTAGCTGGTTTCTCAGAGTAAGACCAGTAATCTAAAGTCCTTAAACCCTGATTAAGCCTCTGATTTCCCTTCTATCTTAGCCCTAGATTATTCTCCTTCTCACCCTTCATACCTTAGGTGCATCTAATATACTCATACCTCCTCATAGTTTTAATTACCTGAGTTATTTTCAAATCAATCACCAGCCTCAAAATCATCAACAGAATTTTTAACCCTACATTCCCGATGTTCTGTTATTTTCATCTGTTTCTCCAGACTTCTGTAGTGTGTTCTAAGCCAGTAACTTTCAAATCTTTCTATATCTAGATTCCATTGCGTAGCCCAAGTCTTAAAGAGAAACCCAATATTTAATCAGATTAAAACTAACAAAATAGTATGTACTTATTATAAAGTCCTTAAATGTGATAACTAGACTGTATGTTACACACATACATCGAGTTGTGGATGGCAGTTCAGCTAGATTTCTGTAACTTGTTTTGCATGTAGATTGTTTTAGTCCATGTGGTTGCTATAACAGAATGCCTGAGACTGGGTAATTTATAAAGAGCAGAAATTTATTTCTCACAGTTCTGGATGCTGGAAAATCCAAGAGCACAGTGTTGGCAGGTTGGTGGAACTATGAAGGCTGCTTTTGGCTTCCAAAATAGCCCGCTATTGCTGCATCCTCAGGAGGGGAAGAATACCTTGTCCTCAAATGGTGGAAGGAAGAAGGGTAAGAAGGGAACAACTCCCTCTAAAATTTCTCCATCAAGCCATTTTATAAGGGCATCCAGTCTATTCATTAGGATAAGAGCCTTCATGATCTAGTTACATCTTAAAAGTCCTTTCTCTTAGTGCCATTACATTGGCAACACCTGGATTTTGGAAGACAAATATTCAAACCATAGCATGGAATGCAGGTATATAGTGTGTCCATGTTATCAGGCCTAAATTCACAAAACACCATTGAGGAGCAACAGCCTCTCATTAATATTTGATAAGAATTCTAGATTAGTAGATACAGAGGAAATATGCAGATTTATTCTTAGTCTTCACACATTAAAAATGGGTTAGTGTGGAGACTCAGGTTTAAAGCCATTGGTTGCTGTCAATGAGATAAAATTTATATATTACACATTTAAGTGAGAGTATTATTTTATATCAACATTTATAATAATTTCTTTTTAAATTAAGTGCAGTGACTTTCATAAGGCTTGAAATATATCTAAGGACCTATAATAATTCCTAAAACACAGTTTTAAACCCATTCTTCTATTTCTATACTGTGGTCATTATTCCATATCAAAAACCATTTTCTCTCTATTCTATATTATTTTAGTAAAATTATTATTGCCTCTTAATTTCTCTTCACATATAATCATTAAATCATCTTATTCCAACTTCAATGTCCTCAAATTTCATTCTGTTCTTTCTTTTTTACTGTGTTAGAGTGACCCATGATTTAGTTTGGATGTTTGATCCTTCCTAATCTCATGTTGAAATTTGATCCCCAGTGTTGGAGTCATGGCCTGCTAGAAGAAACTTAGATCATGGGATTGGATCCTTCCTGAATGGCTTGGTGCCATCTTCCTGGCAATAAGTGAGTTCTCACTGTATTAGTTCTCTTGAGATCTGACTGTTAAAAGGAACTTGGCCTCTCCTCCACTCTCTCTTTTTCTTCTCTGTCACTGTATGATACCTGTTCCCCTTCCCTTCTACCATGATTGAAAGCCCCTTGAAGCCCTCACCAAAAGCAGATGCTGGCACCATGCTTCTTGCAGAGCAGAACCATGAGTCAAATAAAACTTTTTTCTTGATAAATTACCCAGCCTCAGATATTCCTTTATAGCAACACAAACAAGTGAATACATCCCATGTCTAAACCATTATCTCATATTTGAAGTATCAGCATAGCTTCTTAATGGCCTTCCTCTTCTCTACCATCTTTTCTTCCAGTTTATGTTGCACAGTGCAATCAGATGAAAACACTACTATTCTCACATTGATTCTTTACTCACAAAACTTCAATAGCTCCCTACTATCCAGAAAATAAATGGATAAATGGAGTAAAATAGATATGTCTTCTAGAAAAACAATGCCAAATGCTTCTGCTTGACTTCTCAGGTGGCTTGTTGCTTAAGTTCTTCACCTTTGACACTGTAACAGAAGACACACACACATACACCCCCATACTGTCATGTGCCTCCTAGTCACAAAGTAGAAAACCAATGTCTGAAAAGGTTTCTAATGTGTCTTTGTTGTATATCCCAAATGAGTTGAATTGAAGGGAAGATCACATGGAATAAATCAAAAGAACAAAATATTTGATTACAGTAAAATTTGACATTTCTATTTACCCAAAAGTAACAAAATCCTCATTAAAAGCAAATAATCTGATTTAGAATTATTCTTTCTCCCTCCTTTGACTTAGCCCTGCATAAATTACAGGAGATAGGAGGAATCAATGATTTGAAAAACTAATGCACACCTGAGAGCCCCAGACTGACTGAAAGCATCTGGGAAAGTGTGGAGAAGGACCCTGGTACAAGTGGCATTAGCACCTGGCTAAGAATGCCCCATCTCATCTGTGAGGAAATATTTTGGAGGAGAGGTATTAAGTTTTATTTTTCCCTCCAATCATTGTCTGCCCCGTCACTGTAAGAATTCCCTCAAGCCTAGGTTGCCTGGTCTTGGAAAAACAAATGAATACTGAAAATAACTCAAGGGTAACACAAAAGTACTGCTGGAGCAAGGGGCTGATGTAAACAGTTATGGAAAGATGAGCTTCCCTCTGGTATTCATTCTTTGCCTCCTCTCTGTTCCAAACAGCAGGCTTTACATCAAATCAAGGGAATGACCTTTTCTAAATCTGCTTCTGTCTAAGATGACTTTAAGGGTGAATCCTTCTGTATCTGATGGTCTATAGAGTGGCTCTGTAGTGCCTGGGGCTGTGTGCACTGTTTCCTCTCCTGCCCTTTCCTTAAACTCACAGAGATGTCAGGTCCTACCAAGCCTTTAGCTTTTCCCCAATACACATTACACATCAGAACAGAAAGAAATTCTAAGAGTGTATAGAATTGCAAGGCAACCTGAGTAGACTCAGAAGAACAATCCTTCCAACAGAGAAAGCAAAAATAACAATGAATATCACATAATACAGTTACAAAAATAAAGAAATAATTTTAGACAAGCTTGATAAATAGTCTCAAAAACAAAAAGATGAAAGTATTGTGAAGTAGGAAGAAATCATATATAGGAAATGAAAATGTTAGTTCTGCCAAGTAAAGTAGCTGCAATAGTTTAAAATAAATTGTAGGATGAAAACAGTTAAGAAATAAATTAGTGCACTTAGTTATATTGAAGAACTCTTCCCAAAGGTAGCATGAAAGGGAAATGAGAAGTAATACACAAAAAAGCTAGGAGATATGGATGATAGAAACAGAACTACCAACATATGAAAAATAGAGGTATTCAAAAAAGATCATATGAAGTAAAAGTAGAACTTATAATAAAATATAAGGACATTAGAAAGTTCTAAAAGCTTTCTACAAAGAAGACAGAACCAGATCCATATGAAAATTCTTAACAGTAACTTTAGTAGCAAGAAGGCAATGAAGTAATATTTTTAAAGTATTTAAAGAAATCAAATCAACTTATAATTTTTAAACCAGTCAGATTGTTATTTCAATTTGAAGCATACACACAGCAAGACTAACCCTCCAGCTTTCTTTGAGGTTAGATGTTGCCCTATAGTTATATTTTGGCCAAGGGAAAATGGGCAGAAGTATATCACTTTCAGGCCTGGCCCTTAAAAGTCACATGTGATGTTTATGTCCCACGTATGTTGGCCAATATTGATGCTCAAGGCAAATTTGGGAGCTATGTATTGGAGGTAGCATTGATTGTCAGTCTTGGTCTCTGAATGGCCTTGAGGAACACACCAACCTGCCTGGAGTTAATCACTCTTTGTGTGAGATAGAAAGAATTTTATATTTTACTAAATCATTGATGATTTGTAAAATATCTAGGATTTTCTAGTAGCAGTTATGCTATCTTAATACAAAGAGTTTTACATTACAATCAGAGAAGAAGATATGATGGTCATACACATATATGTACCTAATGATGTACTTTTAAATATATATAAATCAACAACTGCAGAACTGCAGAAAAATAAATAAAACAGTAATTATACCTGAAGATTTTAGTCTATTCCATTCCATTCCAAAGCTGAAGATGATGCAAACAAAAAAATTAGCAGAGATCAATAAGCTTGAACTATTCGTTATCGCTAGGCTTTGTTAGACATATGCACTTAACAGAAAATGTTCATTGTTTTCACACACACGTGAACTATTTTAGAAAGTGCATGAGGCACGAGGCCATAGAGAAAGCTTCAGTAATTCCCCAATTCAATATCTTATAGACTATGATGAATTGGTACAAACCATAATGTAGTAAAATTAGAAATTAACAACAAAATGATTTTAAAATCCAGTATTTTCTTTATTTCCAATTACTACTTTTATCTACTTTAGGAATTAAGGTTATATAAGCCTCATGAAATGAACTGTGAAATTTTACTTCTTGTATTTTTTTCTGGAAATGCATGTAGTAGAGAGAAATTAACTATTTCTTGGAAGCTGGTAAAATTTACCTAAAATTGTCTTAACCTAGAATTTAGGAGGAGATAGTGTTGGGTGAATATATTAATTTATTTAAGGTTTATTGGCCATTTCAATTTTATATTTATTCTCCAATCTTAAAATTTTTTCTGAAAATGTATGTTTTCCATCTCGATTGTTAAATTAATTAGCATGTAATATGTTTGCATTTGTGGCTGTGTGTTTACATAATTGCCGGTGATTGAGTTAATCATGTTTGAGGTTCAAGGTACGACATCATTTTATGGCCATGGAAGATCTCTCTGTTTTTCTCCTTTATATATTCTCTTTTACTTTTTTGTCTAAATACCTACCTTATCCACTTTGACAACCATTCAAATGTATTTGTTTAGTACATATTTCTTTGAATATTGCATTAGGTATTAAGTAAAATTTATATTATATTGTATGCATACATATTTCAATTTAAATAATATCATGTTATATAATTCACACTTTTCACTGAGCTCAATTTTTTAAGATCCTTCCATATTGCTCTGTGTACACCTAATCTGTTTCATTTCATTGCTGCATAATCATCCATAGTAACCTTCCACTGCATTTCACCTATCTACTCTCCTTTGATGGACAGTCTAGGTTCTTCTATTCCCTGCCTTCCCAAATGGCACTGCAATAAGTATACTTAATATGTGTCCTTCATGAGGGGCCTGCATAAAGATTTCTTGGCAAAAAATGCTCAGAAAGAGGTAGGCTATAATGTTTATGTGTACTTAATTTGACTAAGTTCATCCACACTACCCTTGCTATCAGGGCACAATAGTTGCTACGTTCCCATATCCCACCAACACTTATGATTATCAGGCTTTCTAA
Source organism: Colobus angolensis palliatus (assembly GCF_000951035.1). Lineage (NCBI taxonomy): Eukaryota > Metazoa > Chordata > Mammalia > Primates > Cercopithecidae > Colobus > Colobus angolensis. Next base: position 32,817,592 of record NW_012118487.1, read on the forward strand.
TTTTTGCCAATTCTATAGGTTTAAAGTACAATTGCCCCTCCATATACATGGGGCATTAGTTCCAGGACCCTTATACATACTCAAATCCATGCATACTAAAGCCCTGCAGAAACCACCTATATACAAAAAGTCGAGACCACCTTATACAAGGGATTCACATCCTGTGAATACTGTATTTTTTTATTTCATTTGGTTGAGAACAATTTGCTTATAAGTGGACCCATGCAGTTCAAACCTGCGTTGTTCAAGGGTCAACTGTAATACATTATTGTTATTAATTTCATACTGTAATTATTTATGACTTCAAACATGCCAGCCATGCAAATTTGGCTTTATCTGGGTCCTTACTTGTCATATATTAAGATTCGTGATAGATTACAGAACAGCAAATGGAACAGATTGAGGAACAGGCTTTCTCTGAGGGAAAAAGTGGAAACTCACAAGGCCATGTCTAACAAGAAGGTAAGAGTAGGTGTGGGTTTCCCAGCTATCATCATCCCACAGAGAAGCGTGCCCCATCCTGTGTCTGTTAGACTGCCTGTAGGTCTGCAGTCCAGGGGATAATACTGTCCCCAGTCCCTCTCCCTTCTTATAGGGCCAGTAGGAAAGCATCCTTGCCATAAGCAACAGTGGTCTGGACGTAGACGGCAACTTTTTACAGTTGTCTGGGAATGATAGCTGTCTAAAACTTCAAGACCTTGGACAAATCCATGGATTTGTACAGCAACACCACCTGGTCAGTGACTTATATCAGAGTTTTATAAACATTGTTCTGCTGACTCATTTCTTTGGCAATTAACTGTGTTCTCTACATTCTGCCCAGTGAGTGGCTGTCCTCACCCCATGTCTTTAATAGCAACTCCGAGGAGTGACTTAGCAGTCTGTGGCTATCCTTTGTTCTTGTGCTTGGAGTGCTGAAGAAGGCTCTGCTTATGAGGTGGATTAGTTAGGGTCCAGTAAAAAAATAATAATAACATAAAACATTTTAATATTTCAAATCGAGGGAATGTGATACGGGAACTTTGCTTCACAGGAGCCGAAAAAACCGAGAGAGCAAAAAGGGAATAGAGAGATGACCCAAATATTAGTAATGTAGGAAATGGTTTATGACTCTTAGGGACGTGGGAACAAAAGAGAGGATTAGATGTTTTCTGAGCACAAAAGTATGAAAGAGGGACTACATAACTTGATACCAGAACCATGGAGGAGAGGGCCCTATGGCCAACACGGATTTTCTGAAGAGATATAACCTCTTCCAGAAACATTCCTAGAGCAGAGACAGAACAAAAGAGATTAACCTTTCTCTCTTCCTACCTTTGATCTTCCACTGGGGCCTTTTATTTGTAGAAGAAAACTGTACGAGGGAAACTAAGTAATATAATTTGCCTACTCTTGGCCCCCAAATTGCAGAAGAAGTAGAGAAATATAGCTAAAGGATGCCAAGAGATAGTAGGTAATGATGGACTTGAGGAAACATGGGCATGAGATATTAGAGTTGATATAATTTTATAAGAACAATACTAGGAGACTTGTAATTAGTTTCATCTGGGAAATGCTTTAATCCAACGTCTATTCTTGTCCCAGAAAACCCTAAGCCTGTGCTAATAGACAACTTGGTCTGACCTGTAAAGTTTCTATTGCCTAATACGTCTTAATTTAAAAGTGAAAGGGAAAAAAACCTTATCTTTTGTTCTCCTTCATATTCCTAAACCTAACCACAGTTTTAACGACTTGATGTATATTCTGATCCATAAGCCAAAATCCTAGCCTGCCCCCTGTTTTGTATGGCCCATGTGCTAAGAGTGATTTTTGCTTATTTAAATGGCTGAAAAGTTTTTCAAAATAAAGGTAATATTTCATGACACGTGAAAGTTGAACAAAATTCAAATTTTAGGGTCCAGAAATAAAGTTTTGGATTGTGCCAACCAAAAAAAATCATGATGTAGGCTCAACCAATGAGCCTCTATGTTATGAAATTCATCATGGAGTAATTGTATCATCACTTTTCCTAGCTGGGATGCAGATAAAAGCCTTTTGCAGCAACCTAGGATAATTGGTTTCTCCAGACAATCTCTTTCCAGTCATCATAATGCTATTCTCTCCCAACCAGAACATTGCCTGGTGCAAAAGTCATTGCAGTTTTTACCATTACTTTTAATTATTTTGAATGGCAAAACTCACAATTACTTTCACACCAACCTAATACATGAATGGGACTATAGCATAGAATCCTGCACTAGCTACAGAGCACCTGAGCTGGGTTTCTGTCCTTACCACTCCACCAATACTGCTTCTATCAAGGTAACTGAGAAACCATCATGTTGCCAAATCCAATGGTCCCATCCCAACTCGCGTTGTACTTATCCACTCATCGGCATTCAGTAAAGTTGATCACTAACTACTACTTAAGACACTTTCTTTTCTCATTTCTTTCCTGGCTCCACCTTCCTGGTTTTCCACCAAGCTGCCTGTTCCTTGCTGATTTATCATCCTTTCTTTACTCTCTAATTTAACATGTCTCAGTTCAATGTCCCTATGCTTTCCTTGCATGTCTGAACACTCTCATGCAGGTCATATCGCTTGAATGCCAATGACTTCAAAATTTATCTGTGTCTAGCATTAGTCCTGGATTTCATATGTATGTATTCAACTGACTACTTAATATATCTATACATATTTGTTTCCCAGATACTTCAAACATGAAGTGCCCCAAACAGAATTCCTGCTTCTCTGTATTCCCAAGCAACTCCTTCTCAGTTTCCCAGTCTCAGTTAATAAGAACACGAACTGCCCAGTTGTCCATGCCTCAAACCTAGGAATCACTTTTTTCCCTCTTCCCAAATCAATATATACACAAGTCTTATCACTCTACCTTCAGATAATTCCCAAATCTCCTTTCTTTCATATTTCTCAATGTTACCACCTTAATCCAAGACTCCATCATTGCTCATCTGAATTACTATAGTGATGACTGATCTCCTCAGCTTCCACTGTTCTACCATCCCCATCTATCTACCACCAGAGCAGCCAAAGTGTCTTTTCAAAATATGTACCAGGCCTGGACATTGTTGCTTATAATTCTCCAGTGATGTCCCATAAACCTTGAAATAGAATCCAGTCTCCCCACTTTGGCATTTAAGGCTCTCCCTGGCCAAGGACATCACCTTGTCCTCTTCTCTGTTCTTCCTTCTCCCTTTCTTTCACTATGTTCCTGCTTCATTGACCTTATTTCTGTTTCTGAAACATTCTGAATAATTCTCACCTAAGGACTTTTGCATTAGCTCAGCTTAAATCACCTTGGAGAGTTCTTCCTTGAATAGAGAATGTAAAGTTGTTTCTAGAACTCTATTATACACTCAATATTTTTTCATGGTATTTGTGAACTGCTAACATTTCTGATACTTTTTGGTCTTTTTATTTCATTGTTTTTTAAATCACCCATTTAAGTATGAAGCCAAAGAATTATGTTGGGAATTGCAATTTACAAAGCACACATTGATAATATTTTCAGGTTTTATATAAAAATTATGTTTTTAATTCTGAAATTATGATGCCAATAAAGTGCTTCTTTCTAATGAAGTCAGTATGTTATACCAACTTTTAGGCAGATGGAAATACAGTGCATTGTTCTAACATGATATATATATATATATATATATATATATACACATCTATATCTGTTTAATAATCAAGACATTGTTGATTTAACAACATCTAAAATAATATTCTAAACAGAGACTGCAAGTGCTTTCTACTAATGCAGATACATGACTATTTATTAATATTAAATAGTTAATTATTATATATAATTTATATATTAGCTATGTAAATTACGTATGTTATAATATATACTTTATATAATTGCTATATAAATAATACACTGACTTGAAATGTATTTTATTTGAAGAACAAAAAAATGCTCTTTAAAAACTCACTCAATGGTGTCACGTGGGCTAGTAGCAGCCCTTTCTGATCAATTTCTAACTTCATCAGGAATTGTATGCTTCTTACGGAACATAACTTACTCAAGTTAGTTTAAATTAAAAAGGGAAATTTATTTTTGTAGAAAGGGATGTTTTATGGAATGAAAGAACTGGGAATGAAACCATCTTCGTGAAAGCCTGAAACGAGCACCTGGAGGGCACCCCACACTGAAGGTGCCCAGGTACTCTCTTGCTGCTCACTTTCTGGGGCCGCATGGTCACTTATCTCTGCTTTACTCTGTGCCTGTCTCAGGCTTCTCTCTCTTTCTAAAAAAACAACATTTTTGCTGCTGTTATACATGACAAATATAGTCAATGTAGTCATGTGTGCACACTTGCTAGATCCTCTTTGTCCTCCTTCCAAGTTACTAAAAGACAGCCTCTAGCTGGTTCAGTTTGGGCCAGCCAGCTAAAGGGGCTGGGCAGTGTAGTGAGGACCCACTTGGCAGGGATCATGAGGTCTCACTTTATGGGCAGCACAGGCAGATATCTCACAGAGTACCGGCTCTATCTCTTATCACAGAGGTATTTTTCTGCCTTGCAATACAGGGCAGTCACCCTGCCCTGCATAAAACCAAAGTCTCTTAAGCTTTAGCACTGGACTTCTTATGGAGTCATGGCACTCTTTTAGCGCCTGCAAATCCTGCTATTTTTCAGTTTTCAGAGGGATTAGTATGGGTGATGGGTGGAGACCTCAAGAGTGCTCACTTCATATCGAGAATACAAACTTTCTAGCAATCTAGGAACACTGTAAATGAAAGGAGGTCTTCTGTCTATAAAATTGTTTTTGGCCTCATGGAACACCTAAAAGGGTTTCAGGGACCCCCTCCACCCCGCAACAGAGGTACATGGACTATACCTTTGGAACTGCTGGTTTGCATTCTTCAAATTTTCCTAAGGGTTTATCTTAAGAATAAAAGAATTCCTCATGGAGTCAAAGAGCTAGAACTGGAAACGAAGGGTGAGCTGTTGCATATGAGTGACTGGAGGAAAGAGATTAGGAAGTTGAAGAATGGTGTCACGCTTAAAATTTTACTGATCTTGCCAAGCCTCATGGATTTATGCCTGAGTCTATGCAAGCAAGCCTATAGGCAGAATCTGAAGGAACTGTACACGCAGGGATTCTGTGAGATGTGGGAGCCTTCTCATCTTTCAATGCATGGAGGACCTCAATATAAACAGGGCTATTTGGAGCATCAAGAAATAAAATCCTTGTTGTAGACATCAGCATTCTCAGGGCAAGAACTGCCAGAAAGAGTATTAATAGTTGTGGGATGCCTTTAGGGGTTGTGGAGAGAAATGGGCATCTCCAAAGGGTTAAAGCAGAGCATGGATTACAACACTTTCATGCTGTCATATGTGACATCCCCAGAGACTCTCAGCTGTAATTTTATGTTATTTTAAATGATGCAAAAGATACTATATTACTAGATGGATCCAGAGGCCAGGGAGATACTAATGTCACCTCATTTGTACTCAGGACTGGAAGGAATGAAGTGCATGATCCTCATCTATTTAAATACATTGCCTCTTTTTACTTTCAAGATTGCAAGAAAAATCCTTAGTTGACACACTACGTTTTTTATCAGTAATTTCAAGTTTAATATTTACATAGTCTCAGTAAATTTGTGTTAAATAATTGCAGCACTGCTCTGTACCATTTTCCAATCGGTAACTAACAAGACTGTGGTCCTTTCCACTTAACAGAAAACAAGGCAGAAAATGGACCATGCCCAGTTGTTTTATTTCCTTGCCCCTAGAATTGGTTCTTATAATGAATCTTGAATTGTTCTTTTCCTGGCAGCAGTCACGTGGATTCCCTGGCAACAGTCACTTGGGTTTCCAAGGTATATTCAAACCCAGTTTATGAGATGCCAATATAAAGGTCCTGTGAAAACACAGGATGCATCAAGTATGAGTAAAATGCTTAACTCATGACTAACTTACATTCATGGGATAGCTCTTTTTCTACTGGGGAGAAAAACAATTATTTCCTGGCCTTGGTTTTAGTCATCTTGATTGCTAAAACAACCCAAATTGTTTCTACTTTATAACAATTTTCAAAGGCAAGAGAGAAAATGTGTTACCAAGGAGACCCATTGTGTGCAGAGGAAGGAGGGGTAATGATACCTGTGACCATGCAGCTATGATTTCCCCTGCCTCCATCTCTTGACCTGCAAGAGCTCGCAAAAGATTGAGGTAACATGAAGACACTGATAAATCCCTCATGCTCCTCAGATCGTATTTCATACCAATTCCTCTCAGTCCAGTAACTTTGACATGTATCTGATACAACTTCCTTGATAGCAACAAGAAATATCCCAGCATGAGCAAGCAGAGATCACAATTTTGCAATAATTTTACTTCTCATGTGGAAGGTAATTTACTCAGAGCCCTAATGTACCTGGGAAAGAATCAGACGCAGTATGTTGGTTTACATTGGAGTCATCTAAGAACTTTGAGAGATATATACTTCAGTGCCATTGTATCTTGAAAAATCATGGTGGTCTTTCATGTTCATCAAGCTTGTGTCCTAAAGTTACAAGTCCTAATGTTTTCTCCTTTTTTAAAATAATTGTATTTTAAACATCACTTAATTAATTCATTTTTTATTATTTCCATAATTAGGAAACCTAAAATTCCTAAGGCAAATGAAACAGCAATGTTCCACACAATAGCTATGTGAAATTATGCTGTAAGAGGAATAATTTTGCCCAGAATCTGCTGACAGAGTGAAAAATATGAGAAGGTAGTAAAGAGAGGTTCTTTCAGAGGTAGAGAAGTTCAGATGGAACTGAACATAGCCTGAAGTGGCCAAAGGAGGCAAATTCACAGGGAATCTAAAATAGAAATCTTGAAGGAAAACCAAAGATCGTAGTAATTAAGTAGTACCAAGTTTCAGACCAATCATGGAAGCAAAATTAAAAGGAGAGACATTAATTGAGAGCAGCAAGGTCTATGACACTCAATGCTGAATTAAAATTGTGTGCACTGAGTGGCTGTTGCGGAACACTTCTCTGTGTTCTTGGATGTATCACATGGAACAGAAGGGACAGCTTGCTAATACTGTCAATGATCAGATAAGAATGAAAAGTGAGTTGCTCTAAGATTTACTTTAAGTCACAGAGCCGTTTTCTTATTATTTAAAAAAATCTCTCTTGCTATATGAAAGAAATGTCACTATACGCTATATAACGGCATTCTATTTGGTCAAAGGCTATCAAGTACCAAAGTCCATTAAAATTTCAGGACTTTACAATGAACCTATTTAGAATGGAAAACAAGTCCTTGGGTAACTGGCATATTTTGCTGAATCAGTTGTGACTCTCCTTTCGTGTTATTTTGAAAATAGCATTATGAGTGTTTGCCTCAATAAACACACTCACTACATTAATTGTAAATTTATTGAATTTAAGGATACTTTGCAATTGTAAAAATACTTGCTCTGTGCTTAGTTTTACATTACACTAATATATAGCATTACATCTATTTTCAATGGAACTTTTCTTTTTTTTAAAAAAAAAAAACAAGGTCTCTCTGGAAATCCAAAATTGACTAGATCACATGAGTCACTGAGACCTCACAACACTCATGACATACCCTGTTTTGCATTGCTATAAAGGTATATGTAAGGCTGGGAAATTTATAAGGAAAAGATGTTTATGTGGCTCATGACTCTACAGGTTGTACAAGAAGCATGGGTGCTGGTATCTGCTTCCAGTAGGGGCCTCAGGCTGCTTCCGCTTATAGCAGAAGGTAAAGGGAAGTCAGTGTGGGCAGAGATCACAAGGTAATAGAATAGAAAGATGGGAGTGGAGGGTGGTGCCAAGCTCTTTTTAAGAATCATCCCTCATGGGAACTAACAGAGCAGGAGCTCAACTCATTACCAAGACATTCGTGAGAGATTTGCCTCAATGACCCAAACACCCCCCAATAGGCCCCCTGTCCAACACTGGGGATCAAACTTCAACTTGAGGTTTGGAAAGTCAGATATCCAAGCTATCATACCCTCCCTTGTGGATGTTTTTGGTGCTAGAGGAGCACAGTGCACTATTTGCTGTAAGAAGGACACTGAAATCCCTTCTGCACTAGTACCTCATATGCTCACAAATATATTCTGGCTACAATGCTTTTTAATATTTGACTCTATAAGGGTCAATAAGTGTCTCAAAGGCATTAGACTGAATCTACTTCAAGGGCCACTTCTTACGTTTTTGTTGTTGTTGTTGTTTTTTAACCTGGCGAAGTTCTGAACAGAAAAAAAATGACACATGACTAAAACCTAAAAAAAAAATAATTAAATGAATAAAAGAATAAGCAAACGAGTGAAAAGTATGCATTCCAAAGTACCTATAGATTGGCTGATTATTTTATGCTAACGGTATTTCAGTCATTGGGATTTTGTTTGACATGTGTATAACATGATGGATCACTTCTAACATAAGGTCACAGTTTGAGTGTATTTCATCTCAACTAGGACAAAACATACTACCATGGGAATACTAATGTTCCTCAGTTAAATGCATGCTCAAGATATTGATACAGACTGAGGTTTACTCAACAGAAAAAAAATGCATGTATTTAATCTGCAGATATGACAAAATTATAGATTCTGCAGTATCCCAACTGTCGTTCAAAGTATTGGCACTCCATTTTATCCACTCATAGCCAGAAGTGGACAGGGGCAGATGGGCCTCCTCTCTCAGAGATGTGATTACACCCTCTGCAGAGCTGCTGTCTGAAAATTATCTGCTTATTCTCTGCTTGTGGGTGGGATTTTACCACTTAACCCTAAAAAACCAGGGGTCCTAGGAGAAGTGCCCTCTGTCCTTTCTTCATTACTACTACTACTGCTTTCTTCATGCCATGACCTTCATGCCCTTCCTTTCCCCTTCTTCTCTCTTGGGTAGCCAGCAGCTTTCATACAAACCCTGAGAACCAAAATCTAGCCAGAAATGTTTCCTGTGACTCTCCAATGAATCTTCCCACCATAACGCAGATTTGCAAGTCTATGTCACATATAGACAAAAAAGATGGGATTGCAATAATTACAAGGAGAGATTTATTATTGTTATTTTAAAGGGAAAAAATGTGAAATAGATTCTGGTAAGTTCAATAGCAGTAATTTGGGAGTGATTCAAACCACAAGCAGGCCTTGTGACCATAGACTATGTGGCTTATAAACAACAGAGATTTGTTGTTCACAGTTTTGGAGGCTGGAAAGTCCAAGATCAAGATGCCAGCAGATTTGTTGTCTAGTGAGGACCTGCTTCCTTATAGAAAGGCTTCTTCTCATTTTAACCTCACATGGAGGAAGCATCGCGGTGTTTCTCTCAGGCTTCTTTTAAAAGGGCATCAATGCCATGCATGACCTAATCATCTCCTAAAGGCCCCTCTCCTAACACCATCACTTTGGGGTGAGAATTTCAACTATGAATTTTAGGGGGATACGTACACATCCCAGCAGGAAACTAAAAGGAATCACATATGTTCTGCCTTTCTTCTAATCTTTTTTTTTTTTAACTTCTATGTTTTAGGTTACAGTATGAGTATATTTGCTGAAGGAAGATGCTCTGTCTTTTAGCCAAGAGATCTGGAAACAGAAGTAGAAATTTGGAATGAAGAGAAGAGACAAGAAGAACTAGCCAAAAAAATGTCAAACAAAAATTTTGTAAGTACCATTAGTTTTTTAAAAGCAATTTGCATACTTGAACTGTAAACTTGTGCTAAAGGCAACTACATAAGCGGTTATAAAAATTAAAGAACTAAAAGTGGAACTACCATTTGATCCAGCAGTTCTACTATTAGGTATCTACCCAGAGGAAAATAAGTCATTATATTCAAAAACACATGCGTACACATGTTTATAGAAGCACAATTTGCAATTGCAAAAATATGAAACCAACCTAAATGCCCACTAACCAACAAGTGGATAAAGAAAATGTGGTGTATAAATACCATGACATACTACTCAGCCATAAAACGGAATGAAATAATGGCCCTCACAGAACTTGGTTGGAGTTGGAGGCCGTTATTCTAAGTGAAGTAACTGAGGAATGGAAAACCAAATATCGTATGTTCTCACTCACAAAGGGATCTAAGCTATGAGGATGCAAAGGCATAAGAATGATAAGAATGATATAATGGACTTTGGGGACTTGGGGGGAAGGGTGGGTGGGGGATAAGAAATAAAAGATTACATATTGGGCACAGTGTACACTGCTCAGGTGACAGGTGCACCAAAATCTCAGAAATCACCACTAAAGAACTTATCTGTGTAACCAAAAACCACCTGTTACCCAAAACTATTGAAATTTTAAATGTCCTTATTTGAAAAATAGAATAAAATAAAATAAATGACTAACAAGAGGAATGATTAAGTAAAATGTAATTCAGTCCCATAACGTAGAACACCATACAACAATTAACTGTGATCACAGCCATTAATATTTACTAGCATGAATATTTATTTCTAATACATTCTTACTACATGAAAAAAATTAATCTCATCCTTGAGTTAAGAAAATGTACTTTCTTTGAAACCAAAACCTTAATTTTCCCACGTAATCACTGTTCTTAATACTGAAAATTACACTGAGGTGAGAAAAGAGCACATTTATTCTGCATAGTGTTTGCTTAATGAAGATATTTATAGCATGTTTTTTCTTTTATTTCTCTGAATCTAGAGAACAGTTTGGATACTCAAAAAGGTGGTGATTTTGAAAATGTTTTCCACTGGATAAGACTATTAAATGTGGCTCACTGCAACACTATCTCCTAAGAATGAAATACGGTTTGAAAGGAAATGGAATCTCACATTTGGGAAAGTTATGAAATTTGTTTCTGTCAGGGGGCTGGCTTAGAAGTTAGATACACAGGTCTTGTAATAAAAATTATAAGAAAAGGTTTTAAAAATCAAAACTATCTATTAATATTTTAATGAAACATCTGTGCATTGTGCTTTGATTCAAGAAGATTTTTTCAAGGAATTGCATATGTTTCAGAAATATTTGACTTTTCTACATTATTCAGCTTCCTAAATGGACTTAAGCTCTCATAATAATCATGACATTACCTGTTAGTAAATTCCTTTGATTAGGAATACATGTGTTCTTAGACACCTATGAGAGCATTGGTAAACCACAATAATTCACCTGTCATTTTAATTCAGCCAGGAATTTTTAAACCCTCCCCAAATAATTAAAACGTAATTTTCCTAGCTCATCTCAAGTTAGAAATGCTTGGTGGCAATGTTGAGATCATCTGTGAAGCCAGTCCATTTCCCCTAAACTCCAAGGCAAATAGCTTGGCTATATTTCCTGATCTCCCTTATAGAGGTATGTTCTGTGCCACTGAGTTGTAGCCATGGAATGTGAGCTAAAATGATATGTGCCTCTTTCAGGCTTGGCCAGTAAAACCTTCCAAATGTGATTCTCTCTATTCTTTCCCCTCTGCAGGGACTTTGGAAGTCACATAAAGATCAGGCAGCCATAAAATGGAAGGTGCCTAGAGATCAGGAACATCTACTTTAAACTAAATGTAAGGAGGAAACAACTTGTATTAGGGACAAAATTTGTGAGTTCACATGTTACTACAGTTAGCATTACCTTAACTAAGAGATACTTATAAACAGAAATCTTTAAAAATTGTGACTTGAAAGCAACAGGAGGTAGTAGAAATACATCAAAGATAAAGCACAGTTAGGAAAAAAAAATTTTGGAAAAGACAGTGAGATGTAGAATTTTGCCCAACTATGTTTATCCTTGTGTACTCGAATATTGCATTACAAGACAGCTAATCATGTTGCTCAAAATACTTCTTTTTTTTTTCGTTGGGACATTGGCTCACAACCACTTTTTAATATTTCCAGAATGAGTTAGAGAAGAAAATACAATGACCAGCTATGTAGCTATTTATTTGGCATCAGCTTTCTCTCTTGTATCTGTCCTAACACATGCCATTGTACAAATTATTATTTGGTTAACATTTGTGCTGTTTACAGAGCAATCCAAATTGGATACCACAGTCTGTGAAATGACCTTGGGCTACAGAGACAAACTAAATAGCAATTTCTTCCGTCTCATACTGCGAAACTGGAGGCATTGTTCTTGGTTTATGCCAATAACAAATTTGAGAAATGAAGGGGCTCTTGAACTGTAACTTTTTAAAATAATAGTCTTGACTTTCCATGCTCTCATTTAATGAGAGTGAGAGGTGACAATGTGCTAGCAGCCCTCACTCTCAGTGCCTCCTCAGCCTCTGGCCTCACCGTCCACTCTGGCGGCGCTTGAGGAGCCCTTCAACCCGCCACAGCACCGTGGGAGCCCCTCTCTGGGTTGGCTGAGGCGGAGCCTCCTCCCTCTGTTTGCAGGGAGTTGTGGAGGAAAAGGCCAGGCGGGAACCTGGGCTGCACTCGTGGCCAGTGTGACTTCCCGCGGGCGGGGGCTCCACGGGCCCATACATGGAGCGGCCAGCCAGCACCCCCGGCCCAGGGCAGTGAGGGGCTTAGCACCAGGGCCAGCAGCTGCGGAGGTTGCACCAAGTCCCCCAGCAGTGCCAGCCCACTGGCGACACACTCAAATTCTCACTGCACCTTAGCTGCCTCCCAGTGGGGCAGGCCTCGGAACCTGCAGCCGGCCATGTCTGAGCTCCTCCCCTTCCAGTGGGCTCCTGCGAGGCCTGAGCCTCCCCGATGGGCACCGCCCCCTGCTCCGTGGGGCCTGGTCCCATCCATAACCCAAAGGCTGAGGAGTGCAGGCAGGGCTGGGGACTGGCAGGCAGCTCCACCTGTAGCCCTGGTACAGGATCCACTGGGTGAAGCCAGCTGGGCTCCTGAACTGATGGGGACTTGGAGAACTTTTATATCTAGCCAGAGTATTGTATGTGCACCAATCAGCACTCTGTGTCTAGCTCAGGGTTTGTGAATACACCAGTTGGTACTCTGTATCTAGCTAACCTAGTGGAGACTTGGAGGACTAGCACTATGTGAACACTCTGTATCTAGCTAACCTAGTGGAGACTTGGAGGACTAGCACTCTGTGACTCTGTGTCTAGCTCAAGGATTGTAAATGCACCAATCAGCACTCTGTGTCTAGTTCAGGGTTTATAAATACACCAATCAGCACTCTGTGTCTAGTGCAAGGTTTGTAAATACACCAATTGGTACTCTGTATCTAGCTAACTCTGTATCTAGCTAACTAGCACTCTGTGACTGTGTCTAGCTCAAGGATTGTAAATGCACCAATCAGCACTCTGTCAAAACGGACCAATCAGCTCTCTGTAAAATAGACCAATCAGCAGGATGTGGGTGGGGCCAGATGAGGGAATAAAAGCAGGCTGCCCAACCTAGCCAGCAGCAAGCCACTCCTGTCTGCTTCCAGAGTGTGGAAGCTTTACTCTTTCGCTCTTTGCAATAGGTCTTGCTGCTGCTCACTTTTTGGGTCCACGCTGCCTTTAAGCACTGTAAGACTCACCAGGAAGGTCTGCAGCTTCACTCCTGACAGTGAGACCATGAACCCACCAGAAGGAAGAAGCTCCAGACACATCTGAACGTCTGAAGGAACAAACTCCGAACACACCATCTTTAAGAACTGTAACATTCACCGGGAGGGTCCGTGGCTTCATTCTTGAAGTTAGTGAGACAAAAAACCCGCCAATTCCGGACACGAGGACTCCATTGGTGCAAACGCAGTATCAACATTTCCATTATAACTTATAGGTAGGTGCAAAGGGAGCCATTGCAGACAAAAGAAGTGTCCATGCCTTATTTGTTAAATGAAACATTTAACAAATAATAGGCCAGAATTCCTCAAATAAGACGGCGGAATGTCCATTTAAAATCATAGTCCTTACAGTTAAGAGTAAGAGCAAATCTCGTTGGCCAACTTCATTTTTTACTGAAAGAGAAAGTTAAATGAAATGTCCCCACAGAGTTTGCCTGAGGAAATAAATTTACATTTTGGCCTTGTTTCTGATTTTTTATTTTAATCTGCTTTCCAAGTAGAATTATTCTTTCCCCTAAGTGACTTTTTACTTTTTGAGGTGGCACTCTTTGCTGTTTAGAGTTATTTTTCTTGGCTTCTGTGAACTGAAATTGTACTGTTTGGATGTAGTTCACTTTAAAATGCTCTGTTGAGTAAGAAATAGAAAAGTATGAAAAAAAAAGGAGAATTCAGCACAGATTTGACTCCACTGTTTTATTTTGACACATCTGTCATTTGTATTTGTATCTAGCTTTTGCATGCCTCAGAACATACATACTTTAAATATGAAAAGTTTTGTACAATCATAATATTTTGTATTATGGTTAGAAGTGAGTCTTTTAAGGATGATGGTATGTTGACTTTGATATCCCCATTACCAGCAGAAAGAAAGGGACCCCACTCTATATGGTTAAAGACCCAGCCTTTGCTTCCCAGGACGTTGTTTTCAAAAACAAGTTTGTGGCTTTAGTTACTCTGGTTTGTAATTACAATACTTAAAAAATAAAAGTCGTAAAATGAACTTTAAATTATTTCCATTTTAGAGATGAGAAGACATATGCAGGAATCTGGGTCTTATATCCAGGTCTCTCAAGCTCCAAATCCATGTTCATCACCAATAAACTGCCTCATAAAAATGTAATTGGCTAACTGACACAATCATACTTGATATACGTTCAACGTTCCACAGTATGGTAAGCAGATTTGGGGTGTCAACTTGACTGGATTAAAGGATACCCAGATAGTTGGCCAAAGCATTATTTATTCGTAACGTTTCAGTAGGCACTGAGCCTGTTACTCTTCTGCTAAAAGAAAAGCCCAGTTGCTTTTGCTTTTGATTTGAACGACTGGGCTGCGGCAGGTCTGTCTGTCTGGGTGTTTCCAAAGATTGGCTTGTAAGTTGCGAAATGAGTGGAGATCTGCCCTAAGTGGGGGCAGGCATCATGCAATCAACTGGGAGCCCAGATAAAACAAAAAGGTGGGGAAAAGGTGAATTCTTGCACTCTCTTCCAGAGCCAGGATGCCTTTCTCCTGCTTTTGGATGTCAGAACTCCAGGTTCTCTGGCCTTTGTACTCAAGTGGTCTGCCTGGCTCTTGGGCTTTTGACCTTAAACCGGGAGTTATGTCATTGACTTCCTTAGTTCTGAGTCTTCCAGACTTGGACTGAACCACGCTACTGGCTTCCATAGTTCTCCAGATTGCAGATGACCTATCATGTGGGATCCTCAGCCTCCATAATTGAGTAAGCCAATTCTCCTAATAAATCCCCTCTCATATATCTTTCTCTATCTCCTGTCAGTTCTGTCTCTGGAAAAACCTGCCTAAAACACATGGCTCTGCCCTCAGCATTTTAGGCCCTATATACACAGATAACTTTTTAGATAAAAAGCGCAATTGCTTTTCTCTTACTGATGTTCACAATATCTCCCTTATTTTGATTGTATCAATGTTCAGTTGAAACCAGCCTGCTTGAATCATCTATTACTTCAAGTCACCTCTGCTTTGATGATTTGTCATTATCAGCTTGCTGCCTTCATGAGACTCAATGCGAATTCTAAATATTTTGCCTGACTCTTTTCTTCCTTTATCAGCCTTCCTCTTTCTCTACTTTCTTTCCTTCCTATTGAGCCACCAGATGTTTTTAGAGAAGCAAAGTATTATTGAACAGTACAGTATTTTCTTTTTGTAAAAAATACAGCCTCTGTTCCCCTCAGAAGTAGATTTCTATGCAAACATTTTTCACGGTTCCTACAAAAACTCTCACTTATGCTGTCTGTCTATTTTGTTGAAAGTATTCATCATTTTATTGTTACAAACCTGTATTATTTCTGTTTGATTTTTGTATCATCTGTTTTCTACATTTTAAATAAATGCAAAAGAAATTTTGTTTTCTGTCCAGGGATTGCAGGACACCCTTAGAGATTAACTGGAGAACCAGTGACATAATACATTGATAAGATTTCCTGAATTCCTACTAATTGCTCCTATAATTGAGCCATGTAAATTCATCATCTTCCAAGCTCTTCCTCTGTTCTTGACAAAAATGAGTGCCACTATGGCCATCACTGCAGAGCAATGCTACCAAGTAATAAAAGCACATGGCCTGGGCCCTCAGGAGGCTTGCAGTTCATTTGAAGACTTCATAATAGATTTCTGGCTACTTCCCTCACTAGAACTAAGTACAGATTCAGTTTTCTGAAACTGGAAACTCTCAAGTTTAGGAGAAAAATCGAAGTTATCTGTTATGGGACCTATAGTAGGTTCCCTTACATCTTAAAGCTTAGCTGCGGTCGGGTGCGGTGGCTCGCTCCTATAATCCCAGCCCTTTGGGAGGCCGAGGCAAGCAGATCACCTGAGGTCAGGAGTTCAAGACAGCCTGGCTGACATGGCAAAAAAGTACAAAAATTAGTTGGGCATGGTGGCGGTGGAAGGAGGGGGGCCTGTAATCCCAGCTACTCAGGAGGCTGAGGTAGGAGAATTGCTTGAACCTGGAAGGTGGAGGTTGCAGTGAGCAGAGATTGCGCTACTGCACTCCAGCCTGGGCGACAAGAGCAAGACTCCATCTAACCAAAAAAAAAAAAAAAAAAACTTAGCTGCTTCCTCAGCTCGTATCCCCAAAATGCTGATGGGGAATTCAGATTTGACTCAGTTTGCCTCAGCTACCCATGGTTGATTAGATAAATCAGCCTTGCCTGTGAGTTGGAATCATATTTTACTAATATGAAATTTGTGGAATAATCAAGTTGGAGTGAGAGTGGAAATTCTTTCAAAAAATATGTGCTACTTCAGGACCGTAGAGACTTTTAGATGCTTTCAAGTGCACAATGAAGACAGGGAAAAATGACTGAGTGGGTTGAGTGTCACTCTAACCTTCTTCAACTAGCAGATAACTTTTGTGTGCTTCAGGTATTGGGCTACTGCTGCTAAAACAAGATTTGAAAAGCATAGTTCCAAAATTGTCTGGGGAAACAACAAAAGTTGAATAACATTTAAGGACTGGAATTCTGAATGAGGTAGACTTTACCAATGCCAATTAAATGTAAATAACCAATGTGATTTGTGCCACCTAAGTGGCAAACTGTCCAGTGATCATTATTACCTATAGGGTGATTGTTTTGTACTAGACACCAAGTTAGATGTTAACTCAGAGCAGTGCGTGTTTTCTATATAGTTTGTGCCTGTGCTCCTTAGCTTTTAACAGACATCCCATGCAGGTTCTTAAGAAACTCAATCTGAAAAATGGACATAATAGTACCGACCTCAAAGAGTTTTTGTGACAATTAGTTAATTCATGTAAAATAATTGAAATGTCACCAGTCATACATTTTATGCAATATATTGTGTTCTGTTATTATAACTACCATTATTAATATAAATCAAAAACTATATTTTTACTAAGTAGACCTAAAATTTGAACCCTAGACAACACAGGATTTCTATTTTAATTGCTGATTTCTAGAACAAAATAACTTGCCTGGAAGTCATCAGAGAGCCACTATTGTGTAAAGACTTAAGGGATCAAGATTAAGAGAGAAAGGAAGCTTAAGGGGGAGCCCAGTATTCACCATATTTCCCCTTGAGGTTTTTGCCATTTCCAAAGCATGACTGTAAAGCTAAATAGAAACTGGTAGATGAGAAGAACCTGGGAAGAAGTTTCAGGAGTCTTATGGGATTGACTGATGGGAAATTGACATACGGTTGCCAGATAAAATACCAGATGCCTGTTAGCTTTGTATTTTAGGGGAAAAAAAGTACGTTTTCAGGATAAGTATGTCCCAAGAAATACTTGAAATTGAAAGTTCAAAATTAATTGAGTTTTCTTTTTGTATTGTTTGGGCTTTTGTTCACTCTTGTTTGTTTCTGTGAAATCTGGCAATTCCAGTAGAATAGTCTCTGGTAAACAATCAAATTTTCAGCTGAGAGACCAGAATATTTATACTCTAAATGTAGTGATGAAGCAAAAATAGGGCAGATCTCATAAAGAGCTTCAAATCAATTCATTTCCCAGATGAATTAAAATAATAGATACCTGCCTTCTAGATGGAAAAATAAATTCTTGCTGGAGGAAGATAACATCTTCCAGAGCATCAAATTATCTCTACAATTATTTCAGGATTTAATTAAAAATTATCAGCATTATCAGGAGACTAGAAAACTTGACCAAACAAAGACAAATACAAAAAGTGAAACAAAAGAAAAATTAGAAACATGCCACAGAAGATTATCAGAGACACACTCTTAGAAGCAAATGTGATTTATGCCTTCAATAAATTAGAATAATTTAGACTGTTCTTGTTTATTTAGAATGTTTTAGATTGTTCCACATCAAAACTAGGAACTTCCGCTCATCAAGTCACCATCGCAAGAAAGAAAGGCAAGACTCAGAGTGGGAAAAGCTATTTGCATTTCCTATGTCAAAGGACTCAAATCCAGATTATTATAATAAACTCTTAAAATTATAATAAACTCTTAAAAATTAATATGAAAGTAACAATTCATTTTTTTAAACAGGCCCTTCACAAAGAAGAATTTACAAATGTCCCCCAGATAAACAAAAAGGTACTAGGCCTTATTAACCACCAAATAAATACAAATTAATATCACAATGTAGTATTACCTAGACATAAGGAAATTTGAAAGACTGACAATATTGAGTGTCAACTGGGAGGTGAAACTACCATATGGTGTTGGCAATTAACTTCTGTAGAAAACTATTCATTTGTATCTACAAAAGTGAGCACACACATATGTGTGGTACCCAGTGCTTCACTTGTTAGATCCAAGTGATAGGCACATTTGCTCCAAAATACATGTAAATAATTATTCATAGCAATATTATTCAGAATAGCCAAATATTATAAACAAGCCAGTAGTCTATCAACAGTAGAATATATAAAGCATGGTGGAGGGTATGTGTGTGCATGTGTAGCACAGCAATGACTATACGCAATAACAAAGGTAAGTCTCATAAGTATAATTATGATTCAAAGAGACTGGACACAAAATAATGTATACTGTCTGCTTTTGTTTATGTCAAGTTCAGGTTCAAAACAGGACAAAATTTATCTCTAGTGTGAGAAGTCAAGATATTGACTACCTTTGGGAGAAGGGAGGAGTACTTATTGGAAGAAAGCATGAAGAAGGCTTTCAAGATTTTACTTCTTGCTCTGTTTGATGGGTACCTAGGCATTTTTATTGTACAAATATATATAATTTGTGATATGAAAAGTTTATGTGTGTGTATACGTATATGTATATATGTATGTGTGTATATATATATATATAAAACTTGTGATATATAAAGTTTTAAAAAATCTGGAGAGATGGGGCATTCTCAGCATAAAAATTAATGAGAAGAATAATGAATGCATTAGCATAAAAGACAATGAAAATAATAATGAACAGTAGCTAAAATCAGGTAAAGCTCTTGTGATAAGTCCTAACCTATACAGAAGGCCTTAGTGGGATTATGAAGAGTGAGGCCATTTGAGATTGTATTAGCTGGTTGCTGGGGATAAAACTAGCAAAACTGCTTTCTAAGTGCAAGCAGTCAGACTCCAAGCCAAGGTGCAGATTTACAAACAGAATACAAAGGCTGTGCAAAGAGGAGTTGCAGTTCTAAACTAAAGGTTTACAAAGCCAGCTGGCTGGGCACTCGCTTATCAATCACAACCACAGGCCTAGATGACACTGCCAGGTCTAACTCTGCAATTAGGAAGGATACATAGCTCTATCACATTTGTAGATATGGTGTATTTGTAGCATCACCCCCTTCTTCCTGTTAATTGATAAGAATGGTTCAGAGAAATTTTGTGTTCTTTGGGAAACACGATTATTTTACGGTTAAATGACATTTGTGCTTGAAGCCCTTTCTCACACTTATATTTTCCTAGCCTTTCATAGCCCACTGGTTTTTTTCCCTCCTTTTTCTATCTAGAAACTAGTTGCTTCCCTCCCAATCAAGTTGATAAATTTTGTAAATATTTAATTATGTACTAGCCGTGGGTACCATGGTGTATTGAATTAAGCAAAATGTACTTTCTTTAATTCAGTTTAACAAACATCAATATATAGCTACTATAGATTAGATAAAACTTGGCTTTAGGTAAGAGTTTAGCCCAAGAGAATTTCTTTAATTTACTTACGTTGCCAAACTGATCTTTCAAGTCTACACAGAGCCCATTTCAAATGCAATAATCATAGCAGAAGGCAATCTAAATCTTTAAAACTTTTGTTTTGGGGAGACTGTGTGTGTGTTTTTTTTTTAAGACGGAGTCTCACTCTGTCGCCCAGGGTGGAGTGCAGTGATGCAATCTCGGCTTACTGCAAGCTCTGCCTCCCGGGTTCATGCCATTCTCCTGCCTCAGCCTCCCCAGTAGCTGGGACTACAGGTGCCTGCTACCAAGCCCAGCTAACTTTTTTTGTATTGTTAGTTGAGACAGCGTTTCACCATGTTAGCCAGACTGGTCTCAATCTCCTGACCTCGTGATCTGCCCGCCTCGGCCTCCCAAAGTGCTGGGATTACAGGCGTGAGCCACTGCAACTGGCCCTGGGAGACACGTTTTTCAAAGGTCATAGAAATTATCATATCACAATATTTCCTTGTCCAGTCTCCTACCTTTTTGAAGTGAAGGGAGAAGAGTGTTAAGATTGTTTTCAGTTATGTATCTCTGTCATCATCATCCTTATAGCACCTCATCAATAATTGTTAACTGTCTGAAATTTTACCCTATTTGCAAGTTAACATGTTAGGCTGCCACAATGCATCATGGATGCTGGCAGAAGACACAAGATTCCTGGGTCAGAGACAAAGGACTTTCTTACTCATAGTATAGCAAGCAGCATGAACAAAGGCGTATTTGCACTTTTCCCCTAGTCTCAGGTCCCTCAGAGATGACATGAATGGGCCTAGATAGACTCCTGTACACAAAGAGGTTTGCAACAAAGGAAAGGAAATTTAATCTTCTATAATTGGCATATGCATATTTCTTCTTTGCTCTAGAAAGAGACTATATCTTTTGCTAGAGAGCAAGCACGCCTTCCCTCTGCTTTGGAGAAAGACACAAGTTTTCCAAGGCTCTTTGCTGTACAAACACTAAACGGTAGTTTAGAATAAAGGGCAGTTAGTGCCTCTGTCATAAGGCATGGAGAAATATGAATGACACATAGAGAATGGTCTCCCAGTAGTACAAAGAAAAATTAGGGAAACACCAACATTCTACTTCCGTTAAGTTCTCCAAATAATAATTAGAATTGGAAGACAAATTTGATGTGTGAATAGAAATGATCATTTTGGGTTTCAGAACTCATTGTTTTATATGGGTGATTCCATGAATTAATATATACCAGACAATGCATGCATGAAATAGAAGTTCCTCTGGGATGATGATAAGAGTTGGTGAACAGCTTGGCTTGCTTTCCACAACTTCTCACTGCCCTTCACCCCACTCTCTCACCTGAGGTGATGCAGCAAAAACACACCAAGCAGTAGGTACCTAATGGAGATTATAGAATGAAACCATAGAAGGATTTGTCAGAGCAAAGGATATGAGGGTGGTATTGAGTATCTGCACAAACAATACAATGAGTTCTAATCTCTGAAAGCTCCATGGCTAAGCAGAAAGAAGAATCCTGTTATTTGGCGACTCTATTTTTAGCTTCTATGAAGTGTTGTATTACAAAGGTAGACCTGGAATAGTCAAACTCTCAAACTCCTCTTAGCCTAGCAGAAAGTGCAGTGCCTCTTCCAAGCCAGGCTGTCTCTCCAATGTAGAGGAAGTAGAATAATGTCAAGAGATCAACCTTTGAGGTCAGACACTTAAAAGTTAAATCTTATGTATATTGTGACATTGGTAACTTTCTACAACCTCTTCAAGCTTCCATTTCCTTGTCTGTAAGATGAGATTTGTACTACCTAGCTGAAAGTTGCAGAAGAGCTAAAAAACTTTATACCAGAGACTTACATAGGAACAGGTGCTAAATTTCCATTCCCTTGGTTGCTCTATTATTTTACAGATGTTGACGGCTCGAACAAACTCTCCTCTTTGTCTGTATAGGTATGGAGGTTGCAACTAATGTACTTATTCTGAGATACTGAATTGTGTATTTCACTCTTTTTTTCTCCATGCAATGTTTCTTCTGTCCATTTGGCCTGCTGTTTCCTCTTGCTGGACTCAGCAACTGCCCTCTGCAATTGTGTAACCTCTGGTTCCAAAGACAAGCTGTGTTTTTATATTTTACTCTCCTGCTATCCTCCCCACAGGCCTCCTTAATAAATACTTCTTTCTGAACTTCTTCATAAAGCAATGGCCCAGATTAAGCCATTGATGTGAATCTTCTTTTTAATTATGTTATTCACAGAAACATTAAGCTCTTTTCAGAGTGCAGCATGGCTCATTCTTTAAAAAATGTGATACCCTGGGTTATGTGAAAAGGCTATAAATGAGGCAGATTGGAGGCTGCTTGATGTGCTTCCTCTAACACCAGGATATCTGGCTTGAAGTTGCTCTTTGAAAGGCCTCCTAAATATGGTGAGGCCTGTTTTACCCTGTTTTTTTTTCTTCCAGTTTTCCATTCACAGAAAATGTATTTTATTCACTGATATTTAAGCATATGTGCTGAGAAAGACAGACAGACAGAGACAGAGAGACAGAGACAGAGAGCGAAGAAGGGAGAGAGATTTGGATTCAAAAGGGAATTTAGAGGAAAGATTAAAAATAAAAACGAATGCCTTATCTAAGCAGACTCTGGACTCACAGAGGGACATTTTCAGTATGTATCAAAGAATGTTGAGGATTGAAGGTGACCTGGAAAGGATTTAGTTCAATCTCTTTATTTTGTAAATGAGGACATTAAGGGCCAAGGTCACAAAAGCAGTAAGAGGCAGGATTTGGAAGAGAAGAGAATCAAGAGATTGCCAGGTCAATGTGATTTCCATTTTTATTTAGGCAAAAGTATGTCTGTCAAGCAAGGTGTGCAGCACTTGCTGTTAAGAGTTCTAAAAAAAGGTTTCATTTTATTCTAAGGATGTTAGAGACTCGAGAATATCCAAGTCCCGAGCTATTACTCACATCTCCTTCCCTGGGAACTCACAAGGGGACTCTAGGAAATGAGGACTAGTCGTATGGGAAAGCAAGTATTTATTAATAAGTGAGATAATATTTGATACTGCCAAACCAAAGTAGAGCCTTTTGGTGAAAGCCAAGTTGGAGTATCTGTCACGTACCTGAGTCTTAAGTTGGACTTATATTCTGAAAGTAAATCTTGAGTATGCCTGGAAGGGCTGGGCCTATGAAGGATAAAAAGCCAGAAACCAAAGAAGTATGAATCTGCTTGTCAGAGGTATTTGAAACAATGTGAATCCATCTTGAATAGGGGCTGGGTAAAATAAGGCTGAGACCTACTCCTACCGGGCTGCATTCCTAGGACATTAGGCATTCTTACTCAAAGGATGAAGTAGGAGATCAGCACAAGATACAGATCACAAAGACCTTGCTGATAAAACAGAATGCAGTAAAGAAGCCTGGCAAAACCCACCAAAACCAAGATGACAATGAAAGTGACCTCTAGTTGTTCTCACTGCTCATTATATTAGCATACTAAAAGACACTCCCACCAGCACCGTTGCAGTCCAGAAGTTACCCTATATAGTCTAAAAGGGGAGGGACCCTCAGTTCCAGAAAGTCCCCACTCCTTTTCTGGAAAACTCATGAATAATACACCCTTTGTTTAGCATATAATCAAGAAATAACTATAAGTATACTCAATCGAGCAGTTCAGGCTGCTGCTATGCTTTTGGAGTAGCTACTTTTTATTCCTTTACTTCCTAATAAACTTGCTTTCACTTTATAGCCTTACCTGGAATTCTTTCTTGAATGAGGTCCAGGAACTCTCTCTTGGGGTCTCAATTGGGGCCCCTTTCTGGTAACATGCTTAGATGCTCAATTTTATCTTCAGAAGAAACAGAGAGAGAGAGTAACCTAGTCAGGCCCTCCTAGGAAAACAAGAGAAGGCCCCACACAAGCTCCAACCATTGACTCACAGTAAACACCCAACCAACTAATAAAACAAGATCCAAGGCATATTCTAAGCTCTGTCCAGAACATGTAGAATCTAATCAGTAATTATCCTTCCCTTGGAAAGGACCTAGTAAGGAGTCCCTCAAAAGAGAAGAAGCAAGACTAAGAAGACAGAAACATTCACTTCTCAACAGTGACAAAGCTAGCATGAGTGACAAATTACATGTAGGAGGCAAGGTTCCAGGGATAGGGGCCATTCATCATCTTTTTTTGGTGAGGTAATGATATATTTGATTAATATAAAGTAATAATGCTATGAAGTGCCCTCATTATTCACAAATACAAGGATCCACTGTGATTACAACAAAACGGTTATTTCATTACTTGAGGAAATAAGGTGTTCTCTTAATTATTTCTTAAAATTGTTTTCAATCACATTGGTCTGTTGATTGATTAATTCAGCCCAGGCAGAAAATAAAAAGCCCAATTAAAAAAAAGAAAAGGAAAAAAAAGAAAAAACTCCTGGGGAAAAAATTCCTTAAGAAGCCCAGAATTCTCTCTCTCAGTTTTTATTCTACCAGATAGTAAGACGGAGATCCAGAGGAGTATAGGGGCTCATTCGGGCTTTAAAAGGTAGTAAGAACCCAGGTTCCAGGCTCGCAGCTCAGCATTTTTTCCCCTTATACATCACAGCCTCTGCATGCAGAAATAAAATCACGGGCATTTTTCAATGTTCAAATCATCAGCATTAAGTTCTGCTATAAATATGCAGGGTCTGGTCCTCCCAGAAGCAGAAAACAGATTAATGATCAACTGGTCTCAGTTCTGACCTTTAGTTTGTCAGCTTGTCACCATATTCCAAAACAACTCTCCTTCAAAATGAGCCTCAGAGCTGCCTTTTGCCACCATTTCAAAACAAGGCTACCCAAACTAAACAAATGTTAAAGTATCACATTCAGATGCTACAAAAATCTACCAGAAAGTCATTGAGCACACTTTGCTAAGTTCTCTAAATTTCTGTGCAAATGGTAAGAAGACATCTGTCAGCTCTCCTAATAGTGCATTCAGAAAAAGTCCTTCAGCAACCCCTAATCAGAGAAAGCTGAAATCAAAATCAAGTCATTTCTCCTCTTTCCTCTTGCCATTTAACTATAAAACACAGACATAAAAGATGGACTCCAACTGACTCAAGAGCAACATTCCAATTTGCACGGAGCTATTGAGATGAGGGAATTTGTCGGCGCCCATTCACCCAGATAGCAGCTGCTGCCACAGCCGGGCTCCTAAAAGATCTGCTCAGCCGTTGATGTGGGGTAGAGATGAGAGCTCCATTGGCTGAGAGTACTCCAAATTAACTTTTCTTCTGTAAATTTTTTCAATAAAAAATCTAATAATTTTCTGAATATAATTTATTTAATTGTCAATTACTTAAAATGGGGCTTAGCTACTCCTCAGATGCCTACAGAAGAGCCTGAGAGACTGCAATTCTCAACTGCAATGAACACGTCTCCACTCTAAGGATGCATTGGTCAGATTTTCTTGGCCAGATCTCTTTACCAATCCAGGAACCTTCAGGAATCATTATATCTAAAAGCTGGATCCCTGCTATTGTTTAAATTTGTTATTGTTGGCATTCTACCATCTTACTTTATATTTAAAAAATTGCTCCTAAAGCTTTTGAGACATATTACCTGAGTTTAAATTTCATCACAAGGCAGTGGGGAAGGCAGGGCAGATACTATTTATTCCTTGTGTAGATGAAGAAATTCTAATCTAGAGGTGTCACATGCCCCAACCTCCCAGTCAATATGTAGCTGAGTCAGAATTCAAATTCCAGATGGCCCAAATCCAAGTCTAATGCTTGTTTTCACCTCCACATTGCATTCCTCAACATCTCTGGAGTACCACACAGCCTTGACATGGCCCCTAGAAGCCAGGGTTAAAACAGCTGGCAGCCTCTCCTTCCACCCTCTGCCATCGCCAGTGATCCCTGTATTAGCTATGTGATTTGGTACATGATCATCCCTTTGAGTCAGTTTCCTCTTTCGTAATATTGAAATAATAATTGGATCAGGTTCATGGGTTTTCTAAGGAGAAAACTAGTACACAATACTGCACATAGAACATTTCCTGCTACAAAATAAGTGCTTAATAGATGTTAACTATCATTGTTTCCCCTGACACTTAAGTTGAGAGAGGGGGCCAGGCTTAGTCCACAAACAGTGAGCTCCAGGTACTTATGTCTTCCCGGAGTCCCTTTCTCCTGCTAATTGTCCCTCCTAGGTCTCTTCATTGTCAGCCATTTCTCCCACTTTCTCCACTAAAATGCTCATGATTGGGTTTCAGTTCCTCAGAGCCCACAGGACAGACAGGAACCTCATAATTTAATTCATATCTGTGGGATGGTATTTATTATCTTCCTCTTCTGAGATACTATATTTGCATTTTGGCATCAATCTTCTGAAGACACAATAGCATAATTAATAGCTCACAAAATTCCCACAGTTTACACATCACCTCAGCCTCAGTGTTGCCCAAACTTGAATCACAAACTCTAGGGGCAGAGCCTGTGCCTTTTTAAATAACTGGTTTATTGAGATCTCATTTACTTATTGCACGATTCACCTTTTAAAATTTTACAATGCAGTGGTGTTTATTCACAGAATTGTGCAATCTTCACCAAAATCTAATTTCAAAATATTCTCGTCAATCTGAAAAGAAACCCCATACCTATTAATAGTCACTTCCCATATTTCCCTCCTCCCAGCCCTAGGCAACCACTAGTTTACTTTCCGTACCTATAGATTTGTCTAATTCTCAGTATTACTATTTTAGTATTTTATTCTGTATAAATAAGCACAGTATGTGGCCTTTGTAACTGGCTTTTTTCAGTTAGCATGATGTTTTCAGGGTTCATTCATGTTGTACCACATGTCAATATTTAATTTCTCCTCTGTACACCAAATAATATTTCATTGTATTGATATAGCACATTTTGTTTATCCATGTGTGAACTGACGAACATTTGGGTTGTCGCCATTTTTTGACTATTATGAATAATGCTGCTATAAACATTAGTGTAATGGTTTCTGTGTGGACAAAATATTTTCATTTCTCTTGGGTATGGAGTTAAGAATGGATTTGCTGGGCCATATGGTAACTCTGTGTTTAACCTTTTGAAAAACTGCCAGACTTTTTCCACAGTGGCTACACCATTTTGCATTCCTGCTGGCCATGTATGAGGATTCCAATGACTCTGTGTCTCCACTAATACTTGTTGTTATTTTTGTTATTTTAACCATCTTTGTAAGTATAAGAGGGTATCTCCATATGGATTTAATCTGCATTTACCTAAAGATGCTGAGCATCTTTTCATGTGCTTACTAGGACTTTGTATTTCTTCTTTGGAGAAAAGGCTATTCAAATCCTTTGCCCATTTAAAATTGTGTTGTCTTTTTTATTGCTGAATTATAATAGCTCCCTATATTTTCTAGTACTAAAGTTTTCTCAAATAAATAACATATAAATATTTTCTCCCCTTCTGTAAGTTATTGTTTTACTTTCGTGATAGTATTGTTTGAAGCACAAAAGTTTTTTATTTTAATTAAGCCCAACTTCTTTCTTTGGTTTCTTGTGTTTTTGTTGTAACATATAATAAACCGTTGCATAATTCAAAGTGACAAAAGTTTACTTATGTTTTCTCCTATGACTTTTGTAGTTTTAGCACTTACATTTAGGTATTTGATCCATTTTGAGTAATTTTCATATCTGGTGTAAGGCAGAGAGGTCCAAGTTAATTCTCTTGCTTGTGGATATCCATTTTTCTCAGCATCACTTGATAAAAGTCTGTTCTTTCCACATTAAATGGCCATGGCACCTTTGTCAAAAATCAATTGGTCATAAATGCAAGGGTTTATTCCAGGACTGTAAATTATATTCCGTTGATCTATATGTCTATCCTTATGCTAGTACCACTGGGTCTTGACTATTACAGCTTTGCAACAAGTTTTGAAGTGAGAAGTCTGAGTCCTCAAGCTTTGTTCTTTCTCAAGGATTTGTGTGTGTATTGTTACTCTGATTTCCCTAAATTTCTCTATGATTTTTAAAAATATATTTTATTTCCACAGGTTATTGAGGAACAGGTAGTGTTTGATTAAATGAGTACGTTCTTTAGAGGTGATTTGTGAGATTTTGGTGCACTCATCACCTGAGCAGTACACACTGAACTCAATTTGTAGTCTTTTATCCCTCACTTCCTTTCCATCCTTTCCCCGAGTCTCCAAAGTGCATTGTGTCATTCTTACACCTCTGCACCCTCATAGCTTAGCTCCCACTTAGAATATACAGTGTTTGGTTTATCATTCATGAGTCACTTATCTTAGAATAATAGGCTCTAATCTCATCCAGATTGCTGCAAATGCTATTAATCCATTCCTTTATATGGCTGAGTAGTATTCCATTGCATATATACACCACAGTTTCTTTGTTCACTCATTGATTGATGGGCATTTGGGTTGGTTCCATTTGAACCAATTGTTCATCTCTGTTAAGAAAAGTTACCTGGCATAATAGGTATCACATTGAACTGGGAGATGAATTTAGAGAGTAGTACCATCTTAACAATATTAAGTTTTTTAATCCATGAACAAAGGATATCTTTTTATTTTAGTATAAATGGAATGTTTCAAAATGACTTATAATTTTCAGTGTGAACATATTCTACTTTTGTTAAATTCATTCTTCAAATTGTATTCTTTTTGAATGCTATTGTAAATTATATTGTTCATTGCTAGTATGTAGAAATGCAATTGATTTTTATATATGGATTTATATTCTGCAAACTTGCTTAACTCATTTATTAGTTTTAATAGTTTTCTAGTGGATTTCTTAGGATTTTTTATATGCAAGAGCATGTCATCTGCAAATAAAGATAGTTTCACTTTTTTTTTCCTTTTAAAAATGTATTCTTTTTTTCTTTTTCTGGCCATTATACTGCCTACTGCCTTGGTCCAATGTTTAATACAAGTGATGTTTAATACAATGTTTAATACAAATCCTCATCTTGTTCCTGACCTTCGAAAGTTTTCAGTTTTTCACAATTAAGAACCATGTTATCTGTGAGTCTCTGTGTAGATATGCTTTACTAGGTTGAGGAAGTTCTCTTCTATTTCTAGTTTGTTGAGTGCTTTTGTCATAGAAAGATGTTTTGTATTGTCAAATGTTTTTCTGCATATACTGATGTGATCATGTGTTTTTTAATATGGCCTATTACGTGTTGATTTTTGCATTTTTAAACTAATCTTGAATTATTGGATAAATTCCACTTGGTCATGGTCTATAATCTTTTATGTATGTTGCTAGATTTTACTTGTATTTTTTTGAGGATTTCTGCATCTATATCACATTGTTCTGTAGTGTTCTATTCTTCTGATCTATTTCTCTGGCTTTGGTATAGGGTAACACTGGCCTTATAGAATAACGGGAAATGTTCCTTCTTTGTAGTGAGTTGAATAGTGGCTCCCCAATAGATGTGTTGGAGTCCTACCACCTGACACCTGTAAATGTGACCTTATTTGGAAACAGGAGCTTTGCACATATCAGTTAAAGATCCTGAGATGAGATAGTCCTAGGACACCCTAGGTTTAGGGTGGGCCCTAAATCCAATGACTGGTATCTTTATTTAAGGAGAGGGAGATTTGAGACAGAGAGGCAGAGGGAGAAGGCTATGGAAAGACAGAGGCAGACCCTGGAGTTGCCAAAAAGCCAAGGAATGCCTGGAGCCACCAGGAGGGAGGAAGCAAAATGCTTCTCCCATTAAGGCTACATTTCACACTGTGGACACCTTGATTTTGGACTTCTGGCTTCAAGAATTATAAGAAAGCAAATTTCTGTTGTTTTCATCTGCGCAACATGTAGTAACACACGCTTATATTAATTCCCCCTATAAAATGGGGAATTAAAATGCTCTTTTATTTTTTTGGAAGTGTTTTTGAAGGACATGTTAATTGTCCTTTAAATGTTTAGGATAATTCACCAAAGTCATCTGAATCTGGACTTTTCTCTGTGGAGAGATATTTGTGATGACTTAATGTCTTTATTTGTTATAAGTCTATGCAGATTTTCTATTAATGTTTCTTCTTGTGTCACCTGTAATTTATGTTTTTGTAGGAATTTATTCATTTTGTCTAGATTATCTAAATAGTGGCATAAACGTCTTCAGGGTATTACCTCATAATTATTTTTATTTCTATGAGATGTGTAGCAATGTCCTCTCTTTCATTCCTGATTTAAATGATTTGACTTGCCCATTCCACTCTCTTTTGGGGATCACTCTATCTAAAGGTTTGTTAATTTTACTGATCTTTTCAAAGAACTAACTTTTGGTTTCATTCATTTATCTATTTCATATTTAATCCTCTTTTATAAATTCTTTATTTCATTTATTTTGTCTTTAATCTGTATTATGACCTTTCTTCTGCTGCTTTGGGGTTAGTCATCTCTTCTTTTTCTGGATTCTTGAGGTAGAAACTTACTGATTTGAGATCTTTCTTCTTTACTTATAGTCATTTGCAGCCATAAACTTCACCCTAAGCACTGTTATAGCAGCATACAATAAGTTTTGGTATTTTGTGTTTTCGTTTTAATTTATCTCAAAGTATTTTCTAATTTCCCTCATGATTTCTTTTTTGGCCAATTATTTAGGAGCATATTGTATAAATTCCACATATATGTAAATGTTCCAGATTTTCTTCTCTGATGATCTCTAATTTTATTTCATTGTCATTGGAGAACATACCTCTTATGATTTTAATGCTTTAGGTCTAAGGAGAAGTTAACCTGATTTTCCTGGGAATAGAATACCTACACATGATAATTTTCAAATGAACAAAATGTGCTGAGATTTTCAGCAAAGATAAGTAAATATGATGAGTTTATTCATGAGGCAAAAAGAAGTGTGAATTTTTTACTGCAAATTGTTACATGGCAAATATGAAGAGATCTAAACTAAAATTCTAAATTTTAAAGAAAATTAAAGAGTTTTCTTTCTGTCAAACCTGCAAAGCTTTTTGGGCCCAGATTGCAGAGGTTCTTTTTATTACCAAATATTTTGTAATGCTCTATGTTTTGACATAATTCTAACCAATTTTAACAAACTTTCATAAAAATCATTATAAATTACTTTTTAAAAGATATTTCCTATCGCTATTTCTTGCCTTTGAATATTTGTGACTTGGACTCCATCATATCTTAACTCCTTTAGAAACTTTTCTTTGGTTTTATCTTTATCTACTTCAGACACCAAACTAAAAAACTAAAAACTAAGAAAAAACAATTAAGATTTTTTTTAATGCTTAAAGTATCTTTGGTTTTCTTAAATGGCCAATATTAGCAAAAAGATTTGCTTCTTCATCTTATAAAAAGAACATTGCAAGAATAGATTTACTTAGCCTCTCCAAATTTTAGCTACCTCAACACTATCGTGAAAGCTTTTTTGTTTATCAAATTTAGGATTTAAAAAACCTAAAAAATTGAAAGAGAAGTTCAACCTTTCTAGTTTAATTACAAATAAAATATGTTAGGGAAAATATGTTTTAATGATTGTGCACTTTTCACTTTAAAAAAACTATACTCACATTCAAAGACTACTGAAATACTTTTTTATAAGATTTGTTTGTAGTTTAAATACTCTTATCAATCAACCAAGGACAATCATATCTAATGTCAAAATATTAAAGGCAGAAGGAAATTATATGCTTTTTATCACAGAAGGAAATTTGGATACAATTGTATTCAAGAGTTTTGGGCTTTATTGTAGTAAGCAATTAAATTATTTCAATATTACTTGCTCATTTGATAATTGTTTTTAATCTCATTTTTCAGATGGGCCCAGTGTAGCTTTTTTTCTGCAGAGTAAATTTTGCCTTATGATTAATGTATGATCATCTGGAGTCTTTACTGAATTCCCTATACACTTAGTGAGGTCTCTCTACCCTGCATAGTGAGAATTTACTTTCCAACCATGTATAAACTCTGAGAATAGGTTAATTCACAGTGCCTCAGTAATGTTCTTTCTTTAGGAGTTATTCTTTACCTAGCCCCATGCTCTACAGCATGTGTAAAATGGTATGGATTCAAAGATTTAAGGGATGCCTGTTCACATATCTGGAGCTCTTTCTCTGCTTAGCTCCCTCCTTTAGAGTACTCTTCCTTGAAAATCATGGCTACTTCAAAGTTCTTGAATTCCTAGCTTCATCTCTTCAATTCAGCAAGACTACTGGTTTCCCTCTTTATGCTACTGCCCCGTAATTTATTCCAAGAATAAATTTGGGACAAGAAATGACAGAGTTCACTGATTTTATTTCCCATCTCTCAGGAATCATAGTCTTAAACTGCCATCTATCATATGTCTGAAAACAGTTGTACCATATAGTGTCCAGTTTTTCAGTTGTTTTTGATGGGAATGTAAGTACAAATCCTTTAACTCCATCATGATCAGAAGTGGAATTCAAAATAACTTTTAAGACAGAATTTGCATAGCCATGTACATATTTCTTTTCTTTTTCTTTTT
>NW_012118487.1:32850581-32868701 GCF_000951035.1 Colobus angolensis palliatus
AGCACCTTAGTAATGACTTAAGATTTACCTCACCATCTGACACTAAAAATCAGATTCAAAGCACCAAATGTGTTAATTCTGTGATAGTGTAGCAAAAAAGAAAAAACAAAAAAATCTTGTTTTGCTTCTGGCAATACCTGCCACCAAATCCTGACCCAGCTGTTTAACGTGCTGATGATACTCCTTTGATGGTTTTGTTTCCAAATAAAAAAAGAGGTAGAAAAATGGTTTTCTCCACACATATCAATTCTGAACAATATTATTAGCTTCTCCAAAATTACATGACTAGGATCTCTGGAGAAATCTTTTATTTTACTGCAGGTGACAGCTATTTGGTTTTATGCTATTTTTCTGTGCTCAGTAAATACTTTTTGAAAAATCAAAAATGGGCTGCTATACATGAATACAGCAAAATATTCAGGAATCAGGATGGATGCAAGGTAATAACCTTTTTACATTCACTACACCTGCTGAAAAGTGATGAGTGATGTGGCATTTCATGATCTGTGAGTCTAACTTATGTTACCTTTTATTTCCCATCATCCTACAAGCCTGCCATGACTTTATTATCCCCCATAATTTGGCTGATCTTCCACTGGGCAAAAAGCAGGATATCCAGAATATATTGGGCTGAAAGGTAAGTACACCTTGTGTCTTCATGAGGTAGACAGCCAAGGTGAAGATCTGATAGAATTCTTAAAAAAAAGAAAATGAATCCAGAAAGAAAGAAAAATGAATGAGATCACTAACTAATGGAAATATAATATTAAAAGAAGTAGGAGTATCCAGAAATAGAAAAACAGGAAGAACCAAAGGGAAAATATAAAAGGAAATTATATCTCTGCATATTTGTAACATATTAAGTGATGAGAATACTCAATATTAAAAGCAATCAGTTTTTATTGTACCAATTTATAAATTCTATTCATTCATAGTTTAAACCCAAACAATGTTTTTATAAAACTTTAAACTAAAATTTCAAATTTCATATGGCATAATAATGGCCTAAGAATACCTGAGATAAATCTAAAATAAAAGAACAAAGAAAGGAGACTTGCCCTAATCAATAACAGTATTTATTACAAATATGTAGTAATTATAATAATGTGACATTAATATAGGAGTAAACAATAGATCAATAGACTAAAAAAGGCAAAAAAAAAAAGCAAGGCAAAAGGTATGTATATAGAATTTTATATATAACACTATTATTAACTTTACAATTCAATGCACTTTTTGATAGATTTTTCAATAAATGGCTTTGGGGCACTAAGCTTTGTATATGAAATAAAATTAATGCCAGGTCCTTATAACACCCTCCACAAAAATAAATACTAGATTAAGATCATGTTGTAGACCAGGTTTCCCAGAAAACAGACTCTCAGATTTGCATGCAGGAGGTTTATTTGGGCATGCTTTTCAAAGCAAGAGAAATAGGTAGACAAAGGGCGAAGCTGAATGGTGACAAGTGCAGCAGAGGTTTCAACTGACCTCACAGCGGGCTTTAAACCTGTGAGATCTCTTCAGAGACATCCTGAATGGAGAACTAGGCCCCCAGGAACGAGAGCAAACTTTTGGGGCAGCATCTTTGATGGAGGACAAGTCCTATGGAAGAATCCAGCTCTGAAAATTCATCAGGCAAAACTCCCAGAAGCTTAAAAAACAAGTGCTTTGCTTCTTTAAAGAAAGATTTGGGTTGAAATTATGAATGAATAGCACTCACCACAGTCCACCGCCTGTATTGCTCAGATCCAATTACTTTGTTCAGTTCACCCACGTAGTAAAAGGTCCTCTAGGATTCTGGCTGGTTTCTTTGCTTGGGAAAACTTGTAAGACAGGCCTCCACCCCTGCAGCTGGGCTAATGGCCATACAAATACTCATTGTCTCCATCCTCTATTACTCATTCTTCACTCCCTTCACTCTTAGCTTGTATCACTTGGTGGGATAAACTAGACCCTCATTTCTAAGTGGCAGGAGCTTCTGGTGACCATGCCATTCTCAGACTGTGGCTCCTGCATTTTTCTATTAATGAGTAAAATTGGCAAGGGAGTACCAAGAGATGCTCCAGTGAATCACCTGGGTGACAAATATGTTCTCCCCAACCTCCCCTGAAAAACAGCAGCCCTCCCACTTCCTGATAGTCAAGATCAATCAATTCTGCCAGAATAACAACACCTTCCTTTGCCCACAGGGCTTATGGTTCAGGGGGCCCAAAATGACCAGGAGGCTCCAGTAACAAAGTTTACACATTCTTGCTGTGTTTCCCGGTAGAAGTGTTCTGTCTTCATGCCATAGGATCTACAGCCTGAAATGTCTAGAGCTGCAGGAATAGAAAGCCTAAATTGGCAAATTTGGTCCTATAGAAGAGAAGTGGGATTGTGCATATTTCCACTCCCTGATTTCTAGACCATGTGTTTTTCTTTTAAGGGACACAGCACCAAAATATATTCATCAATTTACTGTGTCCTGGAGAATCACGCCCATCCTTGAATGGCATAGTTTCCAAGCTAGCCTGTCAGTTACACCTGTAAAAGCCATCCCATCACCCTAACTGGCTGGGAGCTTCTGGGTAGTGTAGCATGTGATAGGACAAGTGTATCTTATGTCACATGCCTACTGCTGCAACCCTTTTGCTACAGTTAATCTCTTAGTTTGATATAATTTTATGCAGAATCCTGTGTCAATGATGAAAACCTGTAAGTCTTTAGATGATAGCGCTATATGGAGGCCTGCACGTTCCCTTCAAGATAAATCACTACCCCTTCAGGGAGGAAGAAGTCAAAGGTAATCCACCCCTTACCAAGAGGCTGTGTGCTTTCTTAGAAAGATGGTGCCACACTGAGAGCTCGTCTTATTGTTGACTTGCATTGTTCAGGGTTGGAAACTCAGAAGCAACAGCAGCAGTTACATCAGCCTGGGTGAGTGTTAGAGCAGTTGTCACAGTGACTATTCCATTTTTATATCCGTTGTATTATAGAATACGAAGGTGGTCCTTTGTGGATGGCTGATGCCAACTGAATCATTCTGTCTAGCTGGCTGTTTGGTCACTCTCACAAAAGAGATGTTCACTTGTGGGCATAATGATATGTCACAAATATTGTAGCATTATCATTCATTATGTTTACATCATCTTCTTTCTGCACCACCACCTGACCTGTGATTATCTGGTTATCATATAATCTCCATTCCTGTAAAGGCCCCCTGTCCCAACATCAGCCTTGGACTACAGAGGATACCATTGAGCTTCTCAGCATTACTTTGACCCCCTTACCAGTTTATACATCATCATTTTGATAAATGAAGTGTACTCTGGACCCTCTCATGAAACATAGTCAACTGGGAGGTTTTTTAGCCTCTTGTAGTATTTTTCCAGCTTTATGTAGTATACCTTCTCTAGCAGGCTCACTTTCCTATGATTTTTTTTTTTTTTTTTTAGATGGATTCTCACTCTGTCACCAGGCTGGAGTCTAGCGGCTCAATCTCGGCTCACTGCAAGCTCTGCCTCCCAGATTTAAGCGATTCTCCTGCCTCAGCCTCCTGAGTAGCTAGGACTACAGGTGCACGCCACCACGCCCAGCTAGTTTTTTGTATTTTTAGTAGAGACAGGGTTTCACCATGTTGGCCAGGATGGTTTTCCTATTATTTTAAAGCCCGTCTTCCACTGCCTGCAATGATTCTGGAATTTCTGCTTCATATGATTTGTGTCTCAGTCTATTCAGGCTGCAGTAACAAACTACCACAGAATGAGTAGCTTATAAAAAACAGAAATTGATTTCTTTTTAGTTCTGGGGACTGGAAAGTCCAAGATTAAGGCATTGGCAGATTTGGTGTCTGGTGAGGCCCCACTTCCTGTTTCATAGATGGTGCCTTCTCACTGTGTCTTCACATAGTAAAGGCAAGACAGTTATCCAGGGTCTCTTTTAGAAGGGCATTAATCTCATCCAGAGGCCTACACCATCATAAGCTAATAATCACTGCCCAAAGGCTCTGCCTCCTAACACCATCACGTGGGTGACTAGGTTTCAACATGTGAATTTGGGAGGGACACACTCAGACCTTAGCAATGTGGGGATCTCACTTTTTCCAAGTTTTCAAGAGCCATTTAAAAAGCATGTTAGTACTGACTCCCAGGGTCCTTATCAGGGTATGAAAACTTGTATCATGAATGACTGTTCCCAAATCACTAAAGTCTCCTTTATCAAACTTTACACATCATCTTATTTGATCTAGCACCCTGAGTATGTTATATTGCAATACCTACTCTCCCGTCTCCTATTGGGATATGTTAGAAAGGTCCTGTAGCTCTTCCCAGTGTAGTCCTGTTCTTCCCTTAGCAGGCTCAGACCTCGCTGTCTAGATTATGTTGTTACTTAACCCTAGTTAAGGGCAGGAAGCAGGAGAGACTTTAGGGATGGAAAATGTTTTCTCGCAAAGAAGACCTCTGCATAATCTTAATATAAACAAGGAGCAATAGACTCTTAACAGCAATAAGTGGACCACTTATTTGGCCTGGAGTGTTCAGGAGAATTTAATAATTTAAGATTTTTGAGTGCATTAACTCAGTATTTTTAATACCAAGTCTTAGAATCCCACTCCTTCCCGAACACTGCCCTAAACTTCGTGTAGTTGACTTTCAAGGGCTAAGAACTCAACTTTCTTTGGAGTTCTACCATCTGTATTCTTAGCCCTGGGACTGATCCTCAACTTTCTTTGCCTTATAGCTGCAGAAGCTGGTATCTATTTATATACCTCCGAGAACATTATCTGGCTATCACAGAACCTTAAATTGGTGGTTAATTGTCCTCAGCTTTGTTTGCATCTTTCTCCAATGCACCAATAGCTCCCAGCAACAGCCACCTAATTCCTAAATCCTTATAAACTCTTACTACTTCTTAAGAATCTCTCAATCACTTGAGATATTGCACCCACCAGTGCATTTTCTTCTGGCAATATGCCTTCTCAGTTCCCCCATTACAAGTTTTAAGCTGCCACATGCCAGGGTTTATCATTATTTCATCTATGACATGCATCATTATTGCCAGTCAGTTAGTAGGTGATCCAACTCCAAATCTACTTTAGAATCTGTTTCCTAGGATTATTTCCAGTGTCAACTGTCACAGATGAGTTTTCTGGAAAACAGACTCTAAGATGGAGATTGGCATGCAGCTGGCTTATTAGTGAGTGATTAGCATAAATGAGGGAAGGAAGTAAAATTGCACAGAGAGAAAAGTTGAACTTTGATACATTGTGGTGGAGTCCTAAGTTAGTCTCATAGGAAGCCTGAGGTTGGACTGTGCCTTTAGAAAAGTTCCAAATAAAGTTCAGGGGCCAGGCTCTTGTCTTCCTGGGTAAAGTAGTAATTGAATGCAGGGCTGTCTCTGAGGAGTGAGCTATCTTCAGCAAAACAGCTTCATTTAACTGAGGGTAATTTTGAAAAAGAAACTGAGCCACAAGCTGTTAGAAGGCAATGCTTCTGGCAGTTGGAGAATGTTCTTGAGAAACAATCTGAGCTATGCTCCACAGCATTCACTACAGACTACAATGTGAAGATATAACCTTTGATAATGGATGGATAAATTAGATAGATGATAGATAGATAGATAGATAGATAGATAGATAGATAGATAGATAATTGATAAATAGATGGACAGATAGATGAGATAGATTGAGAATACCTTTGTGACACAGGAATATTGAAGAATTTCTTTAGACATTGAAAAGTTCCATTCTAAAATAAATGATTGATAGGTTGGACCGTATCAAAATGAAAAACCAACTACATTTACAAACAGCATAGCCAAAGATAAATAACAAGGAACAGACTTGGAGAAAATATTTGCAGAGTGTATTACAAAGGCTTCATATCCAGAATGTATAAGAAACTCAAATAAATCATTCAGTAAACCAACAATATGAAGGTAAAAATAGACAAAGTATATGAAAGACAGTTTATACAAGCATCATTGTGAAGGCCAATAAACACATAAATGCTTAACATCACTAACAAAAAGAGAAGTGGAATTAAAGCAATAAAATTGTACTTCGCAACCATCTGAGTGGCAAAAACTAAAATGACACATGATATCTAGTGTTGGCAAGGCTGTAAGAAAACGGAACTGCTTCTTCATGTGCTAACTCAAACATTGGGGGAATGCACACAGACACTCTGGGGAGTAATTTATCAGTGTTGATAAAGTTGAAAGTGTGCGTAACGAAAAATGTTCTATTCCATTTCTGGGCTTATCTATAGGAAAACTCTTGCACATGAATGCAAGGAGAAGTGAACAAGAATTTTCTTAGCAATATTTTCAGTGAGAAAAACAAATAGAGGAACATAGCCTAATGGTATCAATTACAGAATAAATAAATAAAATGTGGCATATATGCAAAATGGAATGTTCTATAGCATGGAATGCTCACATTTGTAAGGCAGGTTCTTTTGTATCAACAGAAATAGATCTTACTAATACCTCCATCTGGTCCAGTCAGGAAGAAACCCCAACTGCTGCTTGCTCCAGGTGAATCCCCCACATCTCTATCAACCTTTCCCTTCCAAGCAGCCCTCTGGGACTTACCACTCCTTTGTCTTTTGAAATCCTCAGGACTCATCTCGTTTTTCCCAGAAATGCCTATGCCTATTTCTCTGCATTCTCCTTTTCCTGTTTTAGTTTCTTTATATTCTCACCATTGGATATAATACAAACTTGATTTCTTTCTTTGGCTACCTTTCTCCAATTACTAGATAAATGCCATGAAGACAGGTTAATTTTTCCCGTTTTATTCATCTGTAGCCTTAATACTTAGAAAAGTACCTAGAACACTGTAGACAGAAAATATGTATTTATTGAATGAATGAATGTGGTGGAATGTAGGAAGCAAATTCTATCAGGATGGTGCAAAAGTACAATCCCTTTTGCACCAACCTAATAAAACAGAATGTATAATAGGATGTAGCTTATGTAAAACTTTAAATGCATTCAAAACCATACCACATACAAGTAGTTAAAACATTTTTAAATGGATTGGAAAAATGTATTACAAATTCCTGGTTTGTAATTGTCTCTGAGAAGAAAGTGATTATAATGGGTTTGAGGAAGGAAACTAGGACTCCAACTTTATGTGTATTTTTAATACTATGTTTTGAATCTATTTACTAATATGTATTTCCTTTTATTAAAAAAATATATAAAGGAGTTTGTTGTGATGTTTTTTGTTTGTTTGTTTGTTTGTTTTGTTTTGTTTTGTTTTGACAGAGTCTTGCTGTCACCCAGGCAGGAGAGCAGTGGCATAATCTTGGCACACTGCAATCTCTGCCTCCCGGGTTCAAGTGATTCTCCTGCTTCAGCCTCCCAAGTAGCTGGGATTACGGGTGTGTACCATCACATTCAGCTAATTTTTGTACTTTTAGTAGATACAGGGTCTTGCCATGTTGGCCAAGCTGGTCTCGAACTCCTGACCTCAGGTGATCCACCCACCCTGGCCTCCCAAAGTTTTGGGATTACAGTCATAAGCCATCACACCTATTCTACTTCTCTCTATAGTTAAATTAAAACAAAAGGAACCCAAATTAGAAAATTATAATGTTCCAGCATTTATACAGGATTGAGCTAATATTCAAAATTTCAAAAGTTGCAGGTGATATAAGGTCTCTCAGTGTAATTTCACCAGGATACAACTTCCATCTAGCATCCCTGTCAGATTTACAGCCAAGTGTCTAATGCTTTGACTTACTTAGTTTTAACTAAAAACTAAAAATAGACATGCATGCAATTTTAAAAATTAAAAATTAAACTAATAAAATATTTCTAAACTTAAATTAGTTTTTTGCAGTCTACTAAAATAAAAAATGAGCTCAATGGTTTGCTAGGGATGAACTCGATCCTCTTGGTCTTCAACTGCAGCCTAAGAGTTAAGAAATGCACCCACTAAGTGCTGGGCAGGTTTGCTCAGGCAACCCTAGCTTCCGAGGGAAGGTCAAGCAGGGAGGCCTGAAGTGCCTGCTGGAGCTCTAATGGGTGAAAGAAGACCAGCTATGTTACAGCTACAAAGCTGGCTCTGAAAGTCCCGCCGAGCTTCTCCCTGAGCCTCGCTCCTTGAGCCTTTCAGCTTGCAGATGTAGTGATAGTATGCTCTGGCTGGTTTCTCCACGGAAGAGGCTGAATTCAAAGTCCAGTCTGAAACATAATCAGCTGTCTGTAGCTGACCTTCAATAAAATCGACCTGCCCAGAACTCTGTGCTCTTTGGACTGGCCATGTCTCAAGAACTATTCACACCTCATTCATCACCAGAGCAGATGTTGTGGATCAAGGATTCAACAACTATTCCCCACCAATAACCTCTTTAGAGAATTTTCTCTATATGGACCTTATATTTTGAAAAATATGGCTATCAAATCAATTTCAAGAAAGATAGTTTTACAATTTTTATTGACCAAAGGATAATGACCTTATATTTTGAAAAATATGGCTATCAAATCAATTTCAAGAAAGATAGTTTTACAATTTTTATTGACCAAAGGATAATGGGTCAATGCATAAAAGTACATAAGATCAACCAGAGATGTCAATGCTGCACTGACCTAAACTACAGAACCTTGATATTTTAGTCAGCTAATCAGTGCTAATGGAAATAAAGGCATAATTTCCACCAGGCTTTTTAAGACCCTTAGCACAGCTCCAGAACCCCATCATTAGTTTCAAGAAGCTCACTGACATCTTCAGCTCACTTACCTAGATTTTTACTCCCCAGGGAGGCTAAAACCAAATCTGTGGCAGGAAAGCTAAAGTAAAAATTGCCCTTTACTTACTTCTTCCCAATGTTGGACTTCTAAAGTCATGAAACCCAATTGTTCCTTTACTTCTTGGTACATTACAGCTTCATCCTACGAAGCCAGCTCCATGGAGCCTGGAATAAATTATGTACTTTGGATAGTATATCATCCAAAGAGTTACATTACTCTCGGGTGGGGAGAGGGAGGGATGATTAGAGCATTATCAAGAGTCCTATCAGTTCAGCATATTTTTCTTCTGGTGCATGTGATTGCCCTCAAAAAGACATCCCAGCATCATAACTTTCATGCAAAGAGATACGCTCTGAGAATAAAAACCAAAACAAGAATGAGAGGTCAAACTGTCAAGCTGCTTTGAATCACATATAAGCAAATTGAATAAATGCAGCTCAGAAGGTACACATGAATAACCATTAGGGCTGTTCATGTCTGCCCTCTCTGACAACTCACACTTCTGTCATGATCCTTCTTTATCTGTAGAATTGTTCAACCGAGTTGACTTGCAAAATTAATTCACAGAAAATCCAAGCATTATGCCCTCATTTTATAATCAACTTACTATTAGCGTGAAGGAGTGTCATAAATTAGGGGAATAATTCTACCCGAAGTCCTTTTAACTCAAAGAAAGTGACCAAACACATATTTATATATTCAGCAAATAATAATCAGACAAGCTTGAAAAATGGTAAGTGTTTTTCTCCCTCATTACACAGGTAGCTGATATATCATTTTTTTAAAATGACTTGAACCTAAGTAAACAATCTCCAGCAGTATAATTAATCACAACGAAGTATATATGAATTGACAGGATTTTTGCTAGACTTAAAAGTAACAATAATATTCCTAGTAAGCTGA
The DNA here is from genome assembly GCF_000951035.1 of Colobus angolensis palliatus. Lineage (NCBI taxonomy): Eukaryota > Metazoa > Chordata > Mammalia > Primates > Cercopithecidae > Colobus > Colobus angolensis. The sequence goes on from NW_012118487.1 coordinate 32,860,227, forward strand.
GGGCTCATGATTACTTTCTCTTGTCCCTAGCCTACAGAGGAAATTAAGCAGCTCATTCTTTTGTGAAATTTTTAATACTAGAAAAGACTGAATTTCATTGAAAAAAAAAAGTTCACCATAATAATACAGTGATCCGAAAGTAATCTATGCAGTTTGATTATGTTATAGTCGTGGCTGTAAATTTTTGTGGATCCATAGGCATATTTATACCCTGCTGCATTCCTGAACAGTGTTTCCTGCTTTTGAAATGGCTAAGTGAGGCAGAAGATGTGGAACGTGATAGAGAGCTATTTGGTTCACCATGAGATGAGACATACATATGTGTGGTCAGACAAAGTGACTACAACCATCTGAAGCTCCTTGGGAAGCATCTGAAGCTCTTCCCGAGGAGCATCTGAAGGAACATGGAGGTAAAACATCATGTGCAAACACCTTGAGGCAAGTAGAAGTATGACATGTTTGAAGACCTAAGAAAGATCCTGAGTTCAGTGTTGGATATTGAAATGGAGATGCCTGTAAACAAGAAGGCAGTTGAACATATGGGTTGTCATCCTGTAACCTTATTATGCTCAGTACTCCTGAAATGCCTTGCAAACATAAACAACACAAATGTTGCTATTAGATGTTTAGGAATGTATACAGAGCCAGAGGATAATGTAAAATATTTTCCATCTCGTATCCCTTTGGTTGCCTTTCTGTGCATAGAGCATTCTCTAATGGATAACCAGGAGTTAGATTTTTCTGGCTTCCCTCTTCTTCGCCTTCACAGAATCTCAGCTCTTGAGAGATGGTGAGTATTCTACACACAAGGCATCACTCTTGACTCCATCTAGGAAGAAAGATGACTGTACTGAGCACAGCTGGAGCTTCCTAGTGATGGGAGTTTTAGGAGGATGTTTCATGGTACACCATCTACAAGACAAAGCGTCTGTCACCATACTGACAAGTTTTCATAGTAGGACTTCAACTGTATTTATACTAACAGAGCCTCTGAGATTTAACACAAGGACAATGTAAATTTTATTTCTATTATAGCACTATGGCAGAACTGCTGAGGATTTTGTTTGTTTCAGTAGTGAAGAGGTAGAGAACCTTTGAACCTTGCATGGCGTTTATTCCTAATGAATCAAGAAACCAAATGCCCTAGAGGTGGAAACAGTCCAGCTCCAGGTAAAACTCCTCTGATGGATTCTACTAAGCTGGCCTTAAGGGTGTGCCTTTCCTGGACCTGATTATATGCCTCCATCAAGCTTGTGCAAGTGTTTATAGAAGGCATTTCTCTTCTGTAAGCCTAAGGAGACTGTTCTCAAAAGGTGGAGTTCCAGACCTATCAGCTGATTAAACAGAATAAGAAAAAAAGAGGAAAACACTGAAACTGAACTGAGTTCAGCACTGTGTTATCTCTGGTATTTGTGTGCGTTGATCCATCTGAGCTTTATCAGCCCAGGAAGATCCTCATGGTAGCTATGTGTGAACTAGCTAAATAGCTGTCTCCTGCACTACAAGGTAGCTGCTATGAGGATGTGAAGACAGCAGATTTCTTTGTCCTGGAAATTTCCTTGGCCTGGAAACTTCCTTGTCCTGGAAGAGGAACAATATTGGGCCTGCCAAGACCTAAAATCTTCCCAGAATGGCCCAGAATCAGAGCACAGCTGCCACCACCAGGAGCTAGCAGAAATCTTGGCAGTAGGTATCTGGAAGGAAGAGGCCAACTCCACATGACAGGAGGAGGTGGGTTCTGCAGAACCAGCTCATCTGCTAAAGTTAGAGCAATGCTTTTCATGGATATTTCAGAGACCCTGCAAATATATTCTAAATCCAAAGGCCTCATATCTCAGGCAATTGTTCCCAAACAGACTGGCCAGAAGCCAATGGAATCTCCCCCCAAAGTCTAGGAGCACAGTAACATCCCCTCCCTCCCACCCACCTCCACCCTGCAGTGCTCCTTGGGCCTCAGCTGCCTCTCATTCACCTATGGCAGAAAACAAGCAGGAGAAGGGGTTAGCCTCCTGCATGAAAGCCAACACATCTGAGGGTGAAGACAGAATTGTCATGGTAACATGGCCACTAGAGTGTCATCAGATTCAGCCCAGCTCAAATGCCTTCTAGTGCTCCCTGGGCGCTTCCTGCAACACGTCCTCAGCATGCTATTCTCATCAGCTAGATTGTGTGCTTCCTGAGGACAGGAACCATATGGTAAATTTTCATTGCTCCTAGCAACTTGCAAGAAGAGGCTCAGAGGGAAAACTTGTAATTGAATCTTCTTCCAGCATTTTTGAAGATGGGTATTCAAAGACTGTTTAACATTAGCTTCGAAGAGAGGATCTAGGAGGCATTATGTGGAGAGACAGGGAGGGAGAATTTTACTTTTCATCTTACGCTTTATGTACTTTTATAATTTTTTTTTGCCACGTGGCAAAATGTTTTAAATAAATATTTTTAAAACAAGATGATGACTTTCAGTTGTGTTCATTTGCAGTACTCTACCTATGCTATGATATATACACTATGAGGTGCAAGGAAATTAATAATGGGTTTTAAGGATATCAGTCAGAAAAGTTAGTGATTATGGCATGAGAGAAAAATGCTTTTCCCAACAGTCACCAGCACCTCCCTCTTCCAACAGATACTTCTAATTACCCTTGACATTTATTCCCTCTGGACCCAGAGACCACCTCTAAGTCTTTCTCTACCCAGCATATTAGACAGTTCCTAAGAATCAACTGGAGTTGACTTGTGATATGAGACCTGCACATCATGATAATAATTCATGGCCCCTTTTTGAATGATAACTTTACATCAATGAATCTAAGTAAGAAACTGGAGAAATAAGTCCAGACTAGGATGAAAGGAACAAACCTGGTGGCACAGAACACAGTGAAATGTGATGAAATCAAACTGCAGGGCTATAGTCAGTCTCCAGGTAAAAACCATTTATATGAACAGAAATGTTTCTTTTTTAGCTCTCACATATGAATGAGAACATACAGTGTCTGTCTTTCTGGGCCTGGCTTCTTTCACTTAACATCATGATCACCAGTTCCATCCATGTTGCCGCAAATGACATTTCATTCTTTTTTTATAGCCAAATAGTAAGTTGATCTCATAGAGATGGAGACAAAAATGATGGATACCAGAAAGTGGGAAGGACGTGTGGGTGGGAGGGGGGATATAGAAGGGTTGTTAGTGAGTACACACATATTGTTAGATAGATAAAATAAGCTCCAATGTTGCATAACAGACTGGGTGACAAGCGCTAGCAACAGTGTATTGTATATTCCAAAACAGCTAGAAGAGAGGACTGGAGATGTTCTCAATGCATAGAAATGATAAATGCTAAAGGTGATGAGTACTCCAAACACCCTGACTTGATCATTACGTATTCTATACATGCAGCAAATGTTCACATGTATTCCATAAGTACGTAAAAATTTTGTATCAATTTTTTTTTCAAAAAAGGGAAAATAGACATTTCTTTGGAAGATGGTGCCTTTCATCTGTCTGGGTGGCTGCCTCTGTTCCTTTGTGGCTCCTGTTTTGGGGTTGAGCAAGTAGTGGACACAGGAATGGAATGCTGTCTCACACCATCAAATCCTCATGCTACATTTTCTGCAAAAAAGACCCTGCTCTAACCACCCATCATTTCAGTTTCCATCGTCATTCTTCAAACTATATGTGGTAGCCTCATCAAAGACACCGTGCAGTGTTAATAAAACATAATCTTTTCAATATATTCTTTTAATCTCTCAATGAGCAAAGGCAGAGAAATGCTTTGGAAGAAAAATGGCTGCTCCTGGAGGCCGCAGCTCTCTTGTGAAGTAGAGCAATTCATCTACTTGCTAAAATAAGGAGCTCCTAAATCTTCTGGAAATTGTAGAGGAAAATCACATTGCAAACCAATTTCAGTATAATAGAAAATGGGGTATTTATTTGTCTAGGAAGTCACAAATATGTTACTTGCTCCAGCAAACTGGTATAAATTAGGCCACCCAGGCTGAGGTTCTTGTATGTTCTTCAGCCTACTAAATACCTGCTAGATTACCTGAACAGTTCTTGATACTGTGGGAGGAAAATCCCCAATACAGGCCAGGTGCAGTGGCTCATGCCTATAATCTCAGCACTTTGGGTGGCCAAGGTGAAAGGATCACTTGAATCCAGGAATTTGAGACCACCCTGGGCATCACAGCAAGACTCTGTCTCTACAAAAATATTTTTAAAATTAGCCTGGTGTGGTAGAACATGTCTGTAATCCCAGCCACTCAGGAGGCCGAGGTGGGAGGATCTTTTGAGCCAAGAAGGTCAAACCTGCAGTGAACTGTGATCACACCTCTGCACTACAACCTGGGTGACACAGCAAGAACCTGTCTCAAAACAGAAAAAATCCCCAGTACATACAAAGTAATCAATTCAGATATTAATCTATCAAGTGCCTACCATGTGCTGGACTCCGTGCTAAATGCTAGTCATGGTCTTTGTACCCAAAATGTTTGTGCCCTCAGAACCAAGATCTCTGCAATCGGTAAATTATTGAAGAACAATGCAAAGGAACAGAGGATAGTGGCCAGCAGGTGGGAAAGGGTATGGGAGGCCAGAGCCAAGAGAGATAAGTGTGAAACAGCAGCGGGGAAGCCTCCTGGGCCATGCGGAGAAGACAGGGAAGTGCAGTACTGACAGAGAAGCGGTCTGAGCAGGTGTGGAAATGGACACAGATGAAAACCATGGGTTTGAGGAGGAAATAAACCAGGTGAGACAAAGCTTCTGCCAGGGGTCTTGGAGGTAATGTGGAGTAGGAAAAATGAAAACAGATTATTGAATCATTTCATAATGAAGCAGCCCCAGGGTAAATGATGACAATGGAAACCAACACAACCTAAATTCTTCAGTGCTGAAGCCCAGGCCCATTTTAGGATGGAAATAAAAAAAAAAATATTCTAGAGCACATCACTGTTTTGGATTTTGTCACTCTGTATAGGATTTTTTAAAATCCAGTCCCAGCTACTTGGGAGGCTGAGGTGGGAGAATCACTTGAACCCAGGTGGTAAAGCCATAATTGAGCCACTGCACTCTAGCCTTGATGACAGAGTGAGACCTTGTCTCAAAAAAAAAAGAAAAAAATCAGATCTGGTACTATCACAGGGCTCTAAAACCTCACAAAGCCCTCAGTGGCAAAGAGAAGATGAAGATAAGTGAGCCATTTTGGGGATCTAGCTACTCTGTGTTTGGATGTCATCTCATTACCTGGGTCAGGCACTGTTCCATGCCATGTAATCCTTACCACAAGCCACTGAGGTTGATTCTCTATTTTCAAATTAGAAACATGTGGCCCAGCAAGATGAAGTAATTTTACCAAAGTCACCCAGTTAGTGAGCAGTGTGCACACAGCAGTCCCAGCTCTATGTGACCCTGAAGCTCACTAATTGGGTTCTTTGCAACCTGGCACCATCTAGGTGCAACAAAGCTAAACCTGGATAAGCTTCGTGCAGACAGCACATTAGTGCTTGTCCATTGTGTGCACTGAAGACATGAGCATGTCAACCAAAAATATCAATTAGAGTCTCCCAGTTTGAGATTCCCCCTAACAATACGGAAAAACATCCTTGTGCTTTCTTCATTCACTGCACAAACGGGAAGTACTTGCTCTGTGTCAGGCACTGCTATAGGCATTAGGACAGAGCCATGAGCAGTGCAGGGCCCTGCCTTTATTGTGTACCTTTCCACAGGGAATACATAAATACTAGAAAAAAATTTAGGAAGAATTTGTTGATAAAACCTGTAACAAACCATGAGAAATTATTACTTAAATTGGGCCATGTTCCCCTGAAGTTAAAATGCTAATGCTAATGTAAGCATAAATGAATGTAGCAAACTATAAATAAAACACAGCTACAAATGTAATATGGCCTTATATTAAATAATAATTTTAATTTCTAGGGTATTCGTAAAATATAATTAGCTAAGAGGAATATCATTCTTTTCTTGTCTGGGACTCTTCTTATATTGTTTGTCCTTTACTCATCTACTTGTGAGGTGTCTAGGATCAGACCCAGGTTTTCTTTTAGGACAAAAAAATAAAATTTCAAAGACTATTCAGTCTCAGGCTATACTTACACAAGGTAGGGACTTTTAAATCACAAACCTTTCATTGAACGCATTTCTCTATTCCAGCCAGTGCCCAGGTGCCTGCTGTGTTGGATTCAAGGCAAAGCAGTTTTCCTTCCCTGTGTGGCCTATAAAATGCCTGGTGACATTTCCTGTACAACATGCCTTTTTCTCTCTCCCTTGGAGATCAAGTAGTGAGTGTTGTGGAGGGAAGGAGACAGCATCTTTTACGTTTCACTTTGCCTTTAAAAAAAAATATTTTTTACTGGCTATTTCTCAAATGGATTTCTCCATTACATTAGAAAGCCATCATTCTACTTCTTTTCCCCTAAAACTCTGTCATCTCTCCCTCCTCACACTCCCCCTCCCATGTCATCCATAAAGATGATTCTGGCTTCTCAGAAACCCTAACACTTCAAGTGACTGTAGTCAGAAATCTATTAAACTCATCCAACTAAAGTAAAAAGAACTACAATCTGTCGTGTTTAATATTGGGTTTTGTTTAACTTCTCTAGAAATTAGGTTTTTATTTTAATTCTGTAACTTAAAATATTCAAAAAGTACTCCTGAAATAAAAACTTCGAAAATAACCTCAAAATGCTTAGCAAAGTATCTTTTTAAATATGAGAAATGAACTAAGTGACTTTTAACAGGACCCAGTGTTGTTCATATTGCCAACCAATTTTGTTTCCTTTATTGATCAGAAACAAACATTTTGTTTATTCAGCACTGGGCAAGACATTTTTTTCTTTAAAAGGCAAAATGGGCCAGGCACGGTGACTCATGTCTGTAATCCCAGCACTTAGGGAGGCCGAGGTGGGCGGATTACAAGATCAGGAGTTCGAGACCATCCTGGCCAATATGGTGAAACCCCGTCTCTACTCAAAATACAAAAATTAGCCGGGCCATGGTGGCACATACCTGTAGTCCCAGCTACTCGGGAGGCTGAGGCAGAATTGTTTGTACCTGGGAGGCGGAGGTTGCAGTGAGCTGAGATCACACCACTGCACTCCAGCGTGGGCGACAGAGTGAGACTCTGTCTCAAAAAATAAAAATAAAAGGTAAAATGTAAAGTTCTTACATTGTCACCATGTCTGGCCTATAGTTTGTGCTCAGCTAATATTTCAAATATACAGCAGCAGAATATGCTTAAGGCATAAAAAGTAGAAGCGCTCTATTGAAGTGGAAATAGAGAAAAAATCTACTGCAGAATCCAAAGTTATTTCACCCATAGTAACCACTCACACACCCACCTTGGTGGTCTCTCTAGAAAGAGATGGAACATGCCTCTGCATATAAAGGGTATGTAAAGGGTACAGAGGTTTGAAACAGTACTGACACCAGCATGCATTTCAAGGTCAGGAGCCTATTAGCTTAAGTGTAAGCCTTATAATTTGTCCAGGTATAAAATTGCCTTGTTATAGTTCAAATTTTTAGCTACTTTATCAATTGAGAGGTTTAAATTTTAAGGGTGCATTTGAAAATATTACTTATTAAAGCTCTCTCTCTGTTGTTGTTGTTTTTGCTGTTGTTTTTTCTGCTGTAAAGTCCATTTCCATTTAAATGGAAGCAGAAGCAGACAAATTGCTCTCATGATGCTCTTCTTATTTGTGTTTCTATGGAAATGGTTCTGGATTAGGAAGGGAAAAGCTAAAATCAAAAGCCTTATAAGCAGGCAGAGCATAACTGAGGGTGTTTTGTTGAGCTATTGGTCAACTACAAGGTAACACGATGTTAATGTAGCCCAGACTTACATAAGTAAACACCCATGTTCCTACTTTACCTCTCCTGTTTGGCCTCTCCTGTTTCCTATAAACACAGCTTAATCAAAACCTGCCAAATACACAAGAGTAAGAACCCCAGAACCTTGACTTATGGATTTTCACTCTCAGTACAGTGTCCCTCACTAGATCTTTTAAAATATTTCCCTCTTAATTAGTTACTAATATATGATGCTTGTCCTAATATATGTGCTCAGGAGCAATGGAGACTTCTCGAATATTCTTAAGAAAATGCAGTCTAGCCGGGCGCAGTGGCTCATGCCTGTAATCCCAGCACTTTGGGAGGCCGAGGTGGGTGGATCACGAGGTCAGGAGTTCAAGACCAGCCTGGACAAGATGGTGAAACCCCGTCTCTACTAAAAAAAAAAAAAAAAAATAGCTAGGTACGGTGGCACGTGCCTGTAATCCCAGCACTTTGGGAGGCCGAGGTGGGAGGATCGCTTGAGCCCAGGAGTTTGAGAACAGCCTGGGTAATATAGTCTCTATAGAAATTTATTTTAAAAAATTAGCCTGGTGTGGTAGAACATGTCTGTAATCCCAGCCACTCAGGAGGCCGAGGTGGGAGGATCTTTTGAGCCAAGAAGGTCAAACCTGC
>NW_012118487.1:32868751-32872796 GCF_000951035.1 Colobus angolensis palliatus
AAAAAAAAAAAAAAAATAGCTAGGTACGGTGGCACGTGCCTGTAATCCCAGCTACTCTGGAGACTGAGGCAGCGAATTGCTTAAACCTGGGAGGCAGAGGTTGCAGTGAGCCAAGAGTGTGCCACTTCACTCCAGCCTGGGCGACAGAGCAAGACTCCGTCTCAAAAAAGAAAATGCAATCTAAAAAGATAAATGAATAAATAACTGAAGCTGAATTTCAAAGTATAAATAATAACTTGGTATCACTTTTACCTTTATATCACAACCATTTCTTAACAACCAACATCTGAATTAAAAATAAGTTAGGCTTACACTGTCCCTATGTTGTGACGAACTGCCATACAAAACCTATTACTAAAAATTTCTATTACACAAACCATCTCTGTCAGCTGCTATCAATTTCCACACCCTTTCAATTTCTAAAGGGCTGAATCTTTTGCCAAAAATATAATACTAATACAGTCTCTCTTATGATAGGAATTTCACATCAGTGGCAGCTCAGGAACAAATTATACTCATATTTTCTGTCAGTGTTCAATGTTAGGGAAAAGTACCTGATATATATTCATGAGACAAAACTAGAAAAATCTTGGTCTAAAAACACGTTCACATAGTTATGCAAACTATTAAACAATAATTAAACCCAAACAGAATATATGAAAAATCTATTATAAAATTTCCCATGGCAGTGTTGGTGTTTATTCTCTTAGGTGTGTGACATGAAAGCCATGTGGTACACCATATATGCAGTCATTACTTCTAAACTTCTGGATCGGCAGAAGAATGAACTTGGCTTCTGGTGTAGATTGCCTAAAATGTCTCTGAATTCCCTAGTTGAAAAGGTCTTACTAGTATCTCCATACCAGAATTAAAGGGCTAGCAATTAGAAGAAATTGACTCATTAGTCACACAGGACTTAGCATTTCTTTTAAGTGCATGATGAGTATAAAGCGATGATATCAGAGAATGATAAGCAAGGGACAAGACAAAACAGAGAGGGAAGGAAGGAAAAGAGGAAGGAAGGGAGGGAGGAAGGGAAGGAGGAGCAAGGAGAGAATGGGAGCAAGAAGAAAGTAGGGAGGAAAGAAAGAAGAGAAAGAAGGAAAATGGGAAAGCAGGGAGAGAGAACAGAAGGAAGGAGAAAAAGAAGACAGAAAAATAGCGAGAGTGACAAGAAGAAAGGGATGAAGCAAGCTAGAGAGGGAAAGAAAGGGAAGAAGGAAGCTAAGAAATCTGGAGATCATTGGGTCAATAATTATTTTGAAATGAAAAAAGAAAATGAAAGTAACCAGACACAAACCATGAATCATAATAAGCTAACACTTACCATATATATACCACAGGAATCGTGTTAACAAACATTACTAGAGAGCAAGATGCAAATAAGCAAAAGGGACAGATCAGAAAAGGTTAAGAGAGGGGAGGAGAAACCTCTGATAATACATCAGTGTCTCTTCAACATATACAAATCACTTGTGTTTCTGCTGGTGGACAGACAAAACACACAAATCCCAGGCCTGTTGAAATAAGGTCTCTTTGTTATTGATCATAGATTAAGACAAGTGCTATGGGTAAAAAATAAGAGAAGGAAAGCCAATGTTGTTGCATAGCTATATGCCACAGAAACACAGAAACATAGCCACATAAACACTTGGGGCTATTTATCTGATTGTACATCTCAAATCTTTGTTCAAACAAAATGATAACAAATATATATGATGCTCATTCATTTTGTATCTTAGCCATTAAGTGGACTACTCAGCAGGCTAAAGAAGCATTACTTAACTTGAAAAACTTTTGAAACCCATTATCCAACTTGTCTAAAAGGGTAATACTTCCTTAATCATTCTAATTATTTTCATTAATGTTCTCAATGAGGACAGACAATACAGTCATTGCAAGTTGCTGACCAGATGTGCCAAGGAAGCAAATGTCTGGCTGCCAAAAACATAAAATAAAAACAGCCAAACTTTATGAGAACAATAAATAATTGAGAGCTAGCCAAAAGATTCTATTATTGAAAACTAAAGGTCACTTTTATTTGAAAATATACCATTATCACTCCTTTCTGTCCAATCCCAAGTTAGAATAGTGCTAGAAATATAGCTTCTCAGAATCATTGCTCTATCTCCCCTGGATTCTTTCCCACAAAATCCCATGTGCACCTCTTGATTCCTTTGTAAATGGATAGACGGACACATTCATGTCTTGTGAAAAGCCTGTTGATATGCACCACACCCTATTCCTTCACTGTCTCTTGCTAAGAGAACTAGAGAAAGTGGTAGTAGACAGAGTAGACAAAGAAAAGGTGGTATGTGTGAGTGGGATGAGGTGTGGTTAGGTATAGGGCAGGCATGCTGAGGACTAGATGGGAAAGGTGTGCACTGCTGAAGGGATGCACTGCATCCCACTGGGTCCAGGCATACACTGAGGAGGCTGAAGAGTCCACTCTAGACTTGGGAGGGATGGAAGAAGCCAAGGGATCCAAGTGTGAGTGAACAGAAGCTCAGCAAAAGGCAGTGGGTGGGATGTATGCCGGGAAATGTTTACTTTGCCCTAATTAAGTGTCACTTTGAAGGTAGAAAAGAGAAAACAAGTGGTGACTGTTACCTTTGTCGGGAACTGATGCTAAAAGGATGATTGCAGTCTGATGATGAAGTTTAATGAAATAATTGCTGTGAAGCAAGAAGTAAAGTTTCTGATCACTGCCCATAACAAACTAATTATTTGAGGACCTGTTCTTCATTTGGCACCAAAATAAAGTAGTCAATGATAACTGATATCAGGCATAAGGAAAACAAAAGGATAGAGCATACCAGGGGAGGGGGATAAATGTACACTTGCCTTCATTTAATAGGACTTTCAGCTCTGATCCACACATGGGAAAATGCATCTAGATCATGCCCTTTACTAGTTAATAGGGGAATGAGTCAGAATCAGCAAATCTTTTAGAATTGTGCTAATCAGTATACAAGGAAACTCATACAGATCAAAGAGAGATGGGGGGAAGCAGGGGATAGAGGTGAGGCTTAGGGGAGGAAGGGAAGAGGGTACAAAGGAAAAGACCTCATCAATATAGTGCTAAAAATGGACCACAGTCAACTAAAAAACTGATAACTCCATACATGTTTGACAATTTGAAACAGTAGAGGCGTAATCAAATGAATTCAATTCTGTGAATTTTGACCTAAATGACTGAAATGGGAACACTAATAAACTTATTAAGTTTGTGTGTCCCAACAGCTTAGTAGCTGTTTAAAAATGATATACATATTTTAAAAGATAAAAACAGTATTTGTATTTCAATCTCAGCTAGCATTAGTGAGAGTTATGTGCCTGGTGGGTACTGTGCCCCTTCTCAACACTTGGAAGTAAGGATACTGACACCCTCATTTTCTGTCCCACATCAATTTTCTTATGGTCCTTGCTTTTTCTCACAGCAGCCACTAAATCCCAGCTTCACAAAGATACAAAGTCATTGAAAGGAATGTACAATCTAGTGTGAAACCATGAACTGCCACAAGCTAGCAGTTCACATGATATCCACAGACCTTGCTTTATGTCCCTCAAAACTCTAGAATACCCTGCAGCGCCCCCTGTGAACCGTCTGTGGTATCCCGCTGTGTCTTGGTGCAGTTCGAGAACCATGGCAAAGGTACTTCTTCAACATACATGAGAAAAATTGTCTTAGTCAAAAAGTAGGTATGTCAAATATAAGTGAAGAAACAGTATTTCGTTTCTAAAAGCTTAGAAGGTTGAAAATACATGTGATGTTTGAAGAATGGCAAGTAATTAATGAAAACAAAAAATATGTGTTGACCTCTGCTATGTGCCGGCTGCCGTTTAGCAATGGAGACACTGAGGTATACCAGGTGGACATGATCATCTGCCTTCATGGAAAGAAGATACAAATAGATATACACACAGCTGCAATATAGTGGGATAAGGATAAGGATGGGGCAAAAAATCAGAAAATGATATAGTATACATTTTATATATTGTATAAAATATCAATAATGTTTACTGGTTATTAATAAAATATTAC
>NW_012118487.1:32874366-32926301 GCF_000951035.1 Colobus angolensis palliatus
AACACCATCCTCTCAAAGATAGCCTGCACTCGACATACAGGTGTGTGCCAAACTTTACTATTTGGAAAGATAGAGAATTATATCTCAAAATATCCTTCAAGTTGAATATTATTATCTGTTAGAAAAAAAGACAAAAGATTTGTAAATGGGCAAAACCAATTACGGAGTGTCCTCTCAGTGCAATTCTAGGCATCTAGGAGTGGTCTCTGGGAATTGTCTGATTCCTTAGAGGTGTGGATCTCGGATTGTCTTTCTATTGACTAGGTTATTTTAGGAGTCTGTGAGAGGGAGTATTAATTAAGATGTAGAAACAGAGTAATGCAAATAATTCTTCTTCAAAGAAACATTTAAATGTTGACTAGTAGAAACATAATTGATTTCATCATGCAGAAGAGAAGATGCCAAACATTATAATATTTTGCACATATATTATTGTCCTATAGGATATTAACCAGTTTTGCATCTCAGCAAAATGATTTCTGCACTCCTCTTTGCATGTGTTTGTGTGTGTTGGTGTGTGTTTGTGTGTTCCTCAAATTTTGCTTCGAACTGGTTTTTACATCTTACTGGTTTCATTAATTAAGAAGTTAAATACAATCTTTGACATGCGCTCATTTTATATTTGTATAAGAAACATGATTTTACTTATAACACATCCCTATTCTTAATAGTCACCACCCACACTGCTAGACATTTCTCACTCTTCAACTTTCTCCAAAGGTTCCAGCCTTTGGCTATGTTCTTTGGCTTCCTTCACTTTCCTTTTTTCTCTGATCGACACCATTTCCAAATTCCCACATTCCTTCCTCTTCTTAGGGAAAACAGCTTGGTTCCTTTACTGTTTCATAATCTCCTTGTGAATCATGCCCTTGGAACCTGATCTTCTCCCCATACATTGACCTGAACAGAGAAGTTTAATTCTTAAGATGAATTCTAGTGCCAGCCTGTTGAAACTGTATCTTTAATCTTCCTTAGGGTGTGTGCATGAGTTTGAGTGTGTATGTGTGCCTGTGTATGTAAGAGAGGACAGAGAGACTAATTCTAATTGAAGTATAGAACATTCCAAATGAAGAGTCATCTTTGGAAAGAAGCTAGTTTGATTCTAGATATATTAAGTATTTTGTGCCTGGCCTTGAAGGTAGAGATTAACAACAGATGGCTGGAAATTTGAACCTAGAATTATCACTCTGCAATGTTAAATTCATTCAATCATGTCATATATGAGAGGTTCTAGCTAATTTTATTAGTATAAAAACGGTGATTTATGTTCTCTTTTTAAAATAATTTTGCTATCACTTCCCCAAGGGATAGAGTATGAAGACGTAAATTCTAAAATTCATTGCTCTATCATTATGACATGTCTGAAATTAAAAGATACTCTCTTTGAGATGATGGATATGCTACTTTGGTCTGATCACTATATGTATTGAAACATCAGTGTGTACTCCATAAATATGTACAATTATTATACATCAATTAAAGAACAATATTATAAGAAGCCTATCCCATAATAGGTGTGGCTGTGTGAATGACATTACCCTACATTGTTTTCAAAGCAGTCAGCATCCTCCTAACTTTCGGGGTTTCCCTAGGTGATGTATTACTCTAGCACATCAGTTCACTGAACTGATGTTTCAATCTACCAGATCACCAAGAGTAACCCAGATACTTCAAAATTTCTTCTTCTGTTCATAGAGGGCAAATATTTTCCCCTTCTTCTCTCCTCATCCCTGCTTAGACTCCTAAAGGAGGAAGCTTCTGACCAAACTTCCACCTCCTGGAGAAGTGCTTCTCTGGGGCTTCCTCTTGTCTCTGCATCCTGCTTTTCCACTGAGAACAAAACAGCTGAGTGATATTAAGCAAGATAACTGGTTTAGGAAAATAGACAACTACAGATGAAATATTAATTGAATTATGACTTTTTCTGACTCATTCCTTTACAAATAACAATTCTTGGTTCTCGGTTTTGGCATTTCCAGCTGTAATATGCATCTTAAAAAGAAAAAATAATGGTTGTCTCTTTCTGCACTCACTCTCCTCATGCCCTCGCAATGATGGGCTTTTAAATGAGTGAGGAGGGCCACAGGAGCTCAGCTTCCTGATTGTCAACAACCCTAATGGCTCACATGGTGCCAAGATGCCTAAGTCAGCAAAAGGATGAACAGCCCGTAATCCCTGATATAATATGTGGAAGACTCTTCCTTGTATTATTACTGAACTATGAGATAATTAGCCTATTTCTAAAGCATATCCTGTGCATTTTGTCCCTTCAAGAAAAATTGTGTATTTTCCTCTCCTTTCCCTCTATCCTTTCAAGTGTCTAACATTTTAGGAGAGTAAAAGTAACTTGACTTTCTGCCCCTCTCCATGGGCCAGCCAGCCTCCTCCATCCAGTGCAGGATCTCTGGAGTACTGCATCCCCATCTTTCTGCTGCATCTCTGCAACCCAGCAGCACTTACTAGCTACAGGACTTATTAGCTACAAAATAATTTCTTCTGGGGTACAGTTAGGAAGATTTTTTTTTTCAAACAACTGACAGCAACTGTGTTTTGCTTACCTCCAAACTTCCTGCCAAGTAGCAGACTCTATTTTAGATATTCCAATCTGATTCCATAACTTTTTACTTTTTTTTAGTATTAACTATTGCATTTTAGTCACCAAGATTTAGTCCTGACCATTTTTAAACTTCAGTCTCAAACCTGAATCAAGCTGACTCTACTATCCCCTTCTCCTTTGCCCCTCTTACGGAGGATTGAGTTTAGGGTGAGGTGGGAAGGGCTGTCTTTCATACACCTTTCTTTTTCACACTGGTTACTCTGGTGTTGGGGAGGACAAAGCCATTTTGTTTCATGTCAGTTGACTTTCTTGGATTAACTCTCTTTTTCTTTGTCGGTCATAAACAACCTTCCATCAGTGGTAGTCAGTTGCTCTTCTTGTTCTGTTGATGATCATCAGGGATCTGGCTTGTTATTTCCAGACTCCCGTGGATACATACAGGTCCCAGAAGACTTCGCTGGTGTGAAACTCATATATAGACCATATATATTTGCAATTATATATATAATTTAATTGCCAATATGTGTGTATGTATATATGTGTATACATATATATATATACACACACCTTTAATAATATCTGTGTTTAATAACTAGGTAAAAAAATTACTTAAATTTCTGGAACCAGTTCCATCACATCACTGAAAAAGGGAAAACCTAAAATAGCTTTATTCTTTAAGTTCTGCAATAATTTCTAAAAATTAGAAAATTAGAAAGTAGAAAAGCCAAGAATTAAACACAGGACGTCTAAACCCAAATTCTATGTTATCACCTCCTTATTTTACTGCTATATCCTGAGTTGCAACATTTATCAATGCAAATTCTCAACCAAGATGTTATCTGACCAAATGTTTCCAAAATATAAAAGTCCAGGAACTACATTATTGTCTATCTGCCTCCTAGAAATTCATATTAACATTAGCATATTATGTGCACTGGAAAGTCTTGCTATAAGCAAAACTAGTTAACTTGTATTTAATTAACTCAGTTCATCCCAAATATATCTGACCAGAAACCTCCTCCACATCCCCTTGTGATAGTACCAGTTAAATTCCAATAGAACTCATGTTCAGAGAGACCCATTTTATGCTATAAATATCAATTTCACATGTGTCCTGTCTCCCCCAGGATAGTCAGAAGTTTACTGAACAAAGAAATTATAACCTGGTTATTCATTGTAACATCCCCAGCCCATGAGGGATTATACAGTAGACTCCATGTAATTTTTAAAAATTGAATCAAATTCAAAGAAATGCCAGTCAGGAGCAATGGAAATACAATGACATTCCCCTGAAGAAATAGTTTCCATTTTACAAGATAGAAAAACACTTTGCTGATATATTTTAATTCAAGCTGATAATTTTCCCTAGCTATCATTATTATCTCCACTTTATGGATATTGAGTCCAAAAGAAATCAAATTTTGTCTAATAAAGGATTGTTTTCATTTTGCAGATTCTTCAGGTATACTTTAAATCAGTCAAGCAACAGAGCAAAAATATTGGAACTCTAAAATAGGGAATGTATGAACTGAACTATATTAGTACAGCACTTAGGGGCACTTTTCCTATTAAGATTATATTTTAAGAGCTTTGGCATGCTCCTTAGCATGCTAATTAGATGTCAATTTGATTTCCAGTGTGTCTGGCTATAAAATCGTATGGTTTCTAACATAAACAGCAGCACTCCAGGTATTTGTCAGCAACAATAGATTTACACTCACAGTCACCCAATATTTATCACTAGCTTAGTGGAAAGAAGTAATATTTATGGAGATTTTTATATGTAATAGAGTCTAACCTATTTATTAATTTCATGCTCCCCATTAAGGCAAGATCATAAGAAGTTTAGAGAAAGAGATGAAGCATTGTCTGAAGGGAAATTTTAAGAGAAATCTTCACTCGAGTTAAATATCAGGACAGCCAATTCCTGCAGTGCTCTATTTGGTACATTTCAGTGTCTTCTATTATATTTCTATTATACGTCTTTCTCTTTTATTTTTGTTTTTTAATATTTTATCTTGTTGACTCATTTTTTAAATTAACAGCTTGCTTACTTTTTTGTTATTTTTAACTAATTGAAGGATGAGAGACATACAAAACATGTACAACTCATGAGGGTTCTTGTTCGTGAATTTTCAAAAACTGAACGTGTCCACGATGCCAGCCCTCAAGCCAAAAAACAGCATCCACCAACATCCTAGAAGCCTGCCTCATGCCCCTTCTGTTCACCACCCTCCTTCCACAAGTAACCTTTTATCCTGACCTCTACACACACATATTTGGCCTATTTTTATAGTTTATATATAAATGGAATCATACTGCCTGTACTCTTTTGCTTCATTCACTCAACATTCTATTTGAGGAATTCGCCCAGGGGTGAGCTGGTAAAGTTTTGACAACCAGCTGATTTCAAGTTAGCAGCATGAAATCACCAGTCTCAGAGTTGGGAAGAGAGCTGATACAAGCAGGCTCCTGGCCAGTACTGAATTGATCTGTGTTGTTGCATGTGGTGTGTACTATGTTCATTCTTATTATTACAGTGCCAAAAATGTTACATATTTAATTATACATGCCAATGTACATTATCCTCAACTAAGCTCATCTCTAGGAAACCCATATGTGAAGTGATTAGTTAGCTGTCTTCTAAGTAAATGAAGACAGATTTTTGAATATAAACCTTTGGCTCAATAACATAGGACACTTATTTTCCAGAGCTTTCTAAACTGTGTCCAAGTGTTCCACATTCATAGGTCATACTTCTGACTGGGTCTACAAATGTGATCTCGCATTAAACAATCCATTAAAAATTTAATTTTTAAAAAGTGCCTGTAGTAAAGGACACTGAATTTTGAGCTGCAACTTTGAACAATTCTTTATATTGGGGAGCTCTGCATACCTGGACCCATCTATGTTAGGTCTAAAATTCAGGCTATCTCATTTTGAAGGGAAACATTTTATTTCCTACAAATCATATGATTATTAGAGGCTCCAGCTATAAAATATGAACAGAGAATTTTTATTTCTACAGGACAAAATTGTTTTTGAAACATTTGTTCATGGCATTACACAATGTTCTTTTCACAAAGATCCACTGGAGAAATTTCTTTCTGGTTTGTACTAATTGTGTTTTTCTCTTTTAGCACCAACTGCCAAAATCATTAGGATAAACCAGTGGATCACCTCTAGCAAAGTCACAGGACCTTGCCGCATGTATTTTGTATTCAAACCTAACTCCTCGCTTCATCATCTCTTCCTTATTCTTATTTTCTTTTGTCTCATTTCCTTCATGCAGTTATTTAATTTTTTAATCTTCTGTCGTCAATTAGGTTAAGTCACTCATATTAGTTCTCAATTGCTATGTAACAGATACGCATGTCTATTGTTATGTAACAAACTTAGCAGCTGAGAACAACAAACATTTATTTATTTTTTTTCATAGTTTCTGCCAGTCAAGAATATGAGATCAGCTGATGGTTCTGACTCTGGGTCTTTCAGAAGGCCACGATCCAAGTGACATCTCAGACTGCGTTATCTGAGATTTGACTGGGGCTGGCAGTTCCACTTCTAAGCTCACTCACATGGCTGTTGGCTGAGACCCCAGCTCCGAGCACACGGGCTTCTCCATAGGGCTGCTTATAGCAGGGTAACCAGATTTCCCCAGAGGAAGAGAGAGGGAAGGAGGATGAGACCAAGATAAAAATTTCAGATTTGAATATCCTGACCTTGGAAATGACATGTCATCCATGAATGCAATACCAGACCAACCCGGTTCAATGTGAGAAAGCAGTTCACAAGGGGATGACTATCAGTAGTTGAGCTCACTGGAGGCCATTTTGGAGGTTGGCTACCACGTCCCCTAAATAGTCTCTGAAACAAGGTCAATGTACAAAAGTATGTAGTGTGAAATATGGGAATGGGAAGAGAGAGAAGCTTCGGATAACTTTATGGTAAGTGTAATTTTATGTGTGTTTATGATTTATCTTATGAACTAAAGGTCATCAAGGCAACACAGACTAGATTTTTTGGTGAGGGGGCACATGAAAAGAAAGAAGACTAAGGGATTTGAAGTTTTAACCGGTCTAGCAAACTAATAAAATGGTTAGCAACAGAAAGAATACTAAAGGAAGTAATTTTATTATTTTATACCAGAAAAAGAAAAAATATATACTGTATATATGTATTAATTAAGATGTATTTGGTTATGTAAGTGTCAGAAAACTCAATCCAAGTTGTTTTAAAGAAAAAAAGTAGGGTGAGGGGTAGGGAGTAAGGCTGTCTTCAAGTGCCGCTGGATAGAAGTTCAACTTCTCTCTCTCTCTCTCTCTCTCTCTCTCTCTCTCTCTCCCTGAGATATATATATATATATCTCAGAGATTCCCATGCCATAACTGCAAATGAGGTGAGTATCTGGCATTTTCATCTTCAGTAGTGGAGACCGACACTGTCTCATAGTTTGTGGGATTCTCCAAGTCAGCGTCAGCTTCAGTATAGGGACTGCCTCAGATAAAGACTTTAGAATCCCTCCCTTTTGTTTGATTTGCAGCACTGCTGGTTGGATGCTTAAACAGTCATCTCTTTTCCAGCCTGCCTTGCAAGTGGGTGTGGCCAAAGACGTGGCTGACAAAGTACAGCTTCAGATTTCTAGGAAAGGGAGAAGGTACTGCTGACTTTCAGCTCTTCTGCCTGTGTACATAGCTCACTGACATTACATCTGGTACTGCAGATTCCACTTGAGAACTACGAGACAAAAACTGTGAGACTGAAAGGCAGCAGAACTAAGAAGGGCAGAGCTAAGAACCTGGCAGTGCTGGCTACAGCTGAACCAACCGCTAACAACCACCCACCCACCCTCAGCCTTGTTAGGGGGCAAACAAACCTGGATTTGGATTTGGCTAAGACATTTTTTTTTTTTTTGAGATGGAGTCTTGCTCTGTCACCCAGGCTGGAGATCAGTGGCATGATCTCGACTCACTGCAACCTCCACCTCCTGGGTTCAAGCAATTCTCTGCCTCACCCTAAGCCATCTTTAAGGAAGGGTTCATGGAACTTACTGCCACATATATACTTTAACTAAAATAGGTGGATTCCCAGGATAGGAGCTTAAAAACCATCAAACTGACCCATGGCAGCAGCACAAGCATGAAGAATCCTGGGATGTGGTTTCCCTAAGTTGGGTGCTGCTGCACTTTCTCAATCTCAGCATTCAGCCGTTTGGGCAGAAGATTCTTGCCCAAAGGACAACAGCCCTTATGACCCAGAAAAGGCAAAGAAGTCCACAACGTGACAGTCCTGATGGCTGTATTGGTGCCGGAAATGCAGATTTACTGAAAGCAATTGTATGATATCTAAAGAACTAAGAGACTGAGCGAGCTTGAAAAACTGCCTTAGAAATCACTCCCCAGTGATCTGGAAGTAATGGATTAAGGATAGGTGATTAGGATCAGCTTGTGATGTATCATTTCATCACATTATACTCTCACCATATGCTCAGGCAATTATAGCCCCAGGAAATACTTATTATAGGAATAGAATGAAGCAATCTGAGATGCTGGTGCCTTGAAGAAGGGTTGACTCTGCAGATGTCATGGGAAGGGCTGAGCATGACTTATCAAAGCAGTAGAGTTATAAAAATTATGAAACTAAATTCTGCAACAAATAAGTGGTTACCTAAATGGCATTTAAAACCCTGACATGATCTTGCTTTGTCCCTCAACATCAAACAGAGCTTTCATGGAGCACCAAGTATTAGACCTAATTTTAAAGAGAGATATGAGGATTTGGGGAAGGAAATTGAAATTTAAAAATCAAAATGAACAAGTTTGGAAAACATCTAATTTTTTAAAGGCAAAAAACAAACCATGCTTAGTGTGTCTAGAGAAAAGGAGGATGCTATGGTATGATTTTAATAATCAATAATCTCTAAACTTATGATGTGCTCTTATAACAAAATCAGAATGTCATTCAATTCTGCTCCTCTTCCTTGGTAGTCAGAACTTCATAAAAGCATTATTTTGGGTGGGTGTCTGTTGTTTTGTTTCCTCAACTAAATTATGCTCTCCTTCCTAGGGAAAGAGTGACTCACCAAGATGTGATCAATGCTTCTCATTTCCTCTCCTGGAGAGTTTCTAAGACATTAGTTCTTTGTTTCTAAGAACTGGTTCTGCTTTACCATAGCAAAAGGGTTAACACGTTTTATGTGTCTTGTACCACTGAGGATCAAAGTCTAAAGAGCAATGGAGTGGAAACCCAGAAAGAGAAATGGAGGGAAAGATGAGAAGAAGGGAGGATATCTGATACTGTCCCTGAGGGACCTCATAGGAGACCCTGGCGCTGGAATACATGGCCCTCAAAGGGGCACCCTGCAAAAGTCCAGATGCCCCCAGAACTGACTCTGGCCCTGTAGTAATCTGGAGACAACTTGCCTGAATCCCAGGAGCCTGGAACATCTTGCAAACCTTAGGATCCTGCCTGGCAAGCTGCTCAGGTGAGCAGTCGTAATGGTCCTTAGGTTTAAGTCCACACACTCCAAATAACAGCTTCACCTCGATAGGAGTCCCTACCACCCCAGGCCTAAAGGACTTACCAGATGAAGTAGGAGCGTCTCATGCACATGACTTTAGAACTGGACTGGGAGACCTACAGCTGGAAACAAGGAGCAAAAACACCGTGGAGACAAAGTCAGAAAGAACTCACTCCTATTAAAATGTGATCTAAGAATTTAAGCAAAACGTAAGTTCTCGACAATGAGCACTGTCAGATATTAGAATGCGTCAAAGAAATGCAAATTATTTCTCTTGAGAAGGCTTTAAGAAATAGATTGCAGGGATTAGTTTAATCCTCCCTTACCTCTTAGCAGGTGAATTTTTTAGATGTTTTTATTATCATTTTTTCCTCAGAATTCT
Organism: Colobus angolensis palliatus; assembly: GCF_000951035.1. NCBI lineage: Eukaryota > Metazoa > Chordata > Mammalia > Primates > Cercopithecidae > Colobus > Colobus angolensis. The sequence continues at coordinate 32,883,826 of NW_012118487.1, forward strand.
TTAAAGAAAGGATTAAAAATGTTTTGTTTACATATTTATGTTTTCCCTCTTTCCAAAAAAGAAAAGAAGATTTGAGATGATTTACAGAAATACGTATAATATTGCAAAAAAGTAAGAATATAAAGAAATTATGGTGAAAGAAGTATTCAAGCAGAATGATGAGATAAAGTTTTTAAAAATGTAAGAAAATAGGTTGGCTTTTGCTTAGCTGGGAGAGTAAATCATGCCAACAGACATAGCTGGTCAATTTGTAGTGGTAGGTTCACTGCAACACAATGTCCCTGAAAAATTAGTAAATTTTGGCAAACTGTCTGCGGTACGATGGAAAACACTTTCTCACTCTCCATAGACTAATCCAATACTCAGAACTACAGTGCTCCAAAACAGCATGACTCGTCAAGATGCCTGGACATAATTCTCCCATTTGGACTAATAACTAACAAACAAACCCAGAGATTCACACGGCCGGACATGATCCTCAATTCCCAACAGTCAATCCAGGCCGTGGGAGGCCACCCAATACAGTCACAGGCGTCTAGTCTTCCAGTTTCTTGTTGTGCCTGTTTTCCTCTCTTCTTTTCCTACATCACTTTCTTTCAGGGAGAGGTCCTAATCAACAGCCTGCCTTGAAGTACAGGCCAGTGGAGCCAGATGATATTCTAGAATCCCTTCTATTTTTTGTTACTAACAGGAATGAATAAACAATAAGTCAATAAGCAGTATAGACTTGTTAATTGCTGAATTAATCAATCAGAAGAGGCAGGAGAAAACCAGCGATTGGGTTTGCTGAGGCTGGGTTCCTACAACACTGTGTTTCCCCAGATCTTTTTACAGGCTGTTTCCCTTTTGCCACTTCCTGCTTACCTGGGTCCCCAGAGGTGGGCTGATCACGAGGGAGGGGCTTCCTAAGCACCTGCTTCCAAGAATGCTGAGTCACAATATTCCTACTGCTTATTCACAATAGCAAAGTCTTGGAATCAACCCAAATGTCCATCTGTGACAGACTGGATTAAGAAAATGTGGCACATATACACCATGGAATATTATGCAGCCATAAAAAAGGATGAGTTTGCGTCCTTTGTAGGGACGTGGATGCAGCTGGAAACCATCATTCTTAGCAAACTATCACAAGAACAGAAAACCAAACACCGCATGTTCTCACTCATAGGTGGGAACTGAACAATGACATCACCTGGACTCAGGAAGAGGAACATCACACATTGGGGCCTATCATGGGGGGGAGGGGGGAGGGATTGCATTGGGAGTTATACCTGATATAAATGACGAATTGATGGGTGCTGACGAGTTGATGGGTGCAGCACACCAACATGGCACAAGTATACATATGTAACAAACCTGCACGTTATGCACATGTACCCTAGACCTTAAAGTATAATAAAAAAAAAATCGTAAAAAATAAAATAAAATAAAATCATCTTGGCCCCAGAAAAAAAAAAAAAAAGAAATTCTGCCCTCCTCCTTTCTAAACATCTTAGCTATATACACCTTTCTTCAAGACTCATTCCTTCCACAAAACCTTCCTTCATGTCCAAAGCTACCCTAATTAATCATTCTGCTGAACCCTTATAGCATTTAGTCAGTCCAGTTCCTCACAATTTAATACTTAGCTGTGGCCTTAAACTTTTCTTTAGCTGTTTCATTTATCTAAGTCTTCTTTTCCCAAAAGCATCATAAACTCATCAGGATTACATCTCCAGGACTGCACAATGCCTATGCCCTTTGGTCAGGCCCATTGGAGAGGGCCCTGCGGAAATGAGTGACGTGGTTGTGAACTGAATTAAAAAATGAGCAAGACTCCTTGTAGAGGGAATGTGCTTTGGAAACTGGAACTGAAATGTGAAGGAACCTTCGTTCTTGCGCCATTCCTCCCCTTCTCTTTGCTGTTAATAGTAGCTGGTTAATCCTTTTAATGCTCATGTTAAGTGACATGAGCAAATGCAGCAAACCCATCCTTAGTGAAAGACAATTCCACTCCTTGGTGGTGAAAGTGCTGGAGACCTTGGCAGTGACTCGCAAGCACAGCACCAGCCTTGCCTGTGTACATCGGGGCCCTGCATCCCTGAGGAAAATGTTTCCCTTCAGATGATTCACCTCCCTTGTGGTCGATGTTCCAATCTTTTTGCTGTGGTTTTCCAGCAACTTCATAGTAGCTTTTCTATCTCAGCCTTAAGCATGGGCTCTATAATTTTACAAAGTTCATTAGTTATCTGCCTAAATAATGCCAGCATTCAAATGCCAGTGGGTGGCATTTGAAAAACAAGTTAGTAAGAAGGTATAAAAGGTTATATTTTCCTTCAGTGAGAATTAGCTCTGTTTAAAATAAAACCTGCTAGTAATTGCTATGAAGTGTGTCATTTTGTCTCGTTCAGTTTAGCTTCAAAGTGTTGTGTAGTAGGAGGCTCTTCAAACTTTGAGGTTTTTTTTATTTGATTCACTGAGGGTCCTGGCATGTGTAAGGATTTAGATTAGTATCTCCACTCCCAGGAAATACAGACTTCTAAAAGATAATATAGAAAGAGCTAGTGATAAAAATTTCTGCTCAAAAATCATATAAACATGAACTATATTATTTCATAACTTCAGGAAAAGGACATGGAATTCTGAGGTGCCAAACCGACATTGAGCTCCTGAGTTCTTACAGAACTGCAGCTACCAGATGCAACTCCTTCAACCTTCCTTTTCTCATATAATAGAAAAAAAAAAAGCTGTCCCTTAGCCAACCACAGGCCAGTTCTTCTTCATATCTCCTAAATTGTATTTCTTCTTTCATCTTAAAGATCTCACTCCAACCACCATATCTTCAACTTCTCCCTCACTACCCGCTTCTTCCTGTCAACATTCTAACACAATAAATTTGTTCTATTTAAAACAAAAACAATAACAACAGCAATTATTTTCCCTCCTTCACTTTCTTCTTTTCTTCTTCCTAGACAGTGTCATCGGCCCAGTTTTAAACACCGACAACTTCCACTGTTCTCTTTTAAGGCCAGCCTCTCTTCTTACCTCCTGCCCTACTGCCATTTCCATTGACACCCCTCACAGGCACCTCAGGTTTGTCCAAAAGGATACTTGTGACCTTGCCTCACTGTCACCCCTCCCGTGTTCCCTATCTCAGAAAATCACACCACCGATTATTCAAAGCAGGGACCTGCAGAGTATTTTTTGTCATGACCCCCTCATTCTCCACCTGCAAACACTCACCTAGTGTTGTACATTCTATGATCAATTCACCTCACTTTATTTCTACTGGGCAAAAAAAAGGAAGCCAAGTGCCAAGATACTTCCTGACCAGTAAGTCTCCAATATCCCTTAAAACAGATGTTGCATGGAACTTCTTTGCCTTACTCTTGGCAACTGGGACCCAAAGCTGAGGACTTAAAGATGTAAAGTACACCTCATGATAGAAAGAGCCAAAATAATCGAGGACGGACCCTCCTTCCAGAGTTATTAAGTGGTATCTTCACTGGTTCTGCTATGCCCAAACGTTATCCTCACCGTCCCCAAAGACAGGAGGACAAGAAAGGAGAATCATTCAGTAGATTGTACGCCTACAGGGATGCAGTGTGGCTTGTTCCTCGAGTCTCCACCAGAGAAGAGCATTCTTTTCCCCCATGTTCCAAAATAAAGTGATGGTGGGCTTCAGAAAATCACTCAGACATTAAAGAGGTTGGCAAGAAAATGAATATGTAAGTCTAAGTTCCACAGCAGAAAATAGAAAACCACCTAGCCAGTTTAATCAGAATGAGAAATTACAGTGGAATAAACAGTTTACTGAATCATTGTTGGGGATAATAAAAAAAACTCTAAGGGACACCCAGAAACCGCTCAGGAGGGTCCGACTGCCAAGGCCACTGCTGCCCCCACAGTGATGAAGAAGCTGTACAAACCCGAAGCCATGCTACATCCATCAGTTCCAGGAACACACCACCTCCACCGGGACCCACAGAAGCAAGAATGGATGTCTGACACCGTGGCTCTCCTTTCCACGTGCTCAGTTCCCCAGTTAGTGCAGTAATACTCAGCATGAGCATGTCTATATTTTTGTTAGCATTTATGTATATACTCGCACATATGTAAATATAAATTTCTAGACATATAGAGGTTACATCTGAACGTTTGTATTGAACGATTGTATTACTTTAAAATTTTGCTGAGGAAAACATATGGCAGAAGATCCACAAGTACACAAGTAGTTGTTTGTGTGTGTAGTCCTCAGTAACGTTTTTTCATTTTGTTTCCAAAACTTTCAGAAATGTTTTCATACATTTGATATTTTTTTTAATAATTGAAAAAAAATCACATTTTTTTTTTTTTTTTTTGAGGCAGAGTCTCACTCTGTCACCCAGACTGAAGTGCAGTGGCCTGATCTTGGCTCACTACAACCTCCACCTCCCGGGCTCAAACGATTCTCATGCCTCAGCCTCCCACATAGCTGGGACTACAGGCATGTGCCACCACGCAGGGCTGATTTTTGTTAACTTTAATAGAGACGGGGTTTTGCGATGTTGGCCAGGCTGGTCTCGAATTCCTGACCTCAAGTGATCCACCCTCCTAGCCTCCTGTAGTGCTGGGATTGCAGGCATGAGCTGCCACGCCCAGCCCAAAATATCAGACATTCTTAATAAAAACCCAAGCAGAGGTTTGCATTTACTCTTCGGGGAAACTCTCAAAAATTTCAAGTCCCACGGAACACGCCTGTGAGATGACCTTAAGCCCTGACTCTCTTTCAGTATAACTTCTCTGGAGCTTACTTGCCATGGTATTTTAATGTGGTCTTGTGTTTCCTATACTCTTTCTTGGGCATGGGGACCTCATGTTATTATTATAAAATCCCAACTATATATTAATTCATTCAGTGAATATTTATGGATGCCTCCCCATGTGCCACACTGTGCTGGACAATACAGATCGGGACTGTCAGCAAGACACAGTTCCTTCCCTCAAGGAGTGTTCCCTTTGGAAGCAGAAGCCCGTGCCATGCTGTCCCAGGGAGGGCAACCCTCAGATCATCAGGGGAGCACAGGGGAAGAGGACCAGACTGGGCTGGGGAGGGAAGAGGGTGCAGCCAAGCCTGCCTAGAGAGAACGATATCCACGCCAAGTGTGGAAGGATGAGTGTCAGGTGACAGAGCACACAGTGGAAAGGGGAGGGAAGAGCCAAGGATATCAGGGGCTTGTGCAAAGGTGCACAGCAAGGGTGGGCAGAGCTGCTTGACAGAAAGCGGGGTGTGGCTGGACGTGAGATGGGGAAAGCCACATCTCCAGTGGGTGGGGCAGGCCACAAAGGGCAGGCTAAGACGTCTGAATGTGATTCAGAAAGTAAGAGGGATTCACTGAAAAGTTTTAACCAATTAAATAAAAATAATTTACAATTTGGAATAACCACTGCTGTGTGGAGAGTAAATGTGGAGAAAGGGACAAGATAGAGACAAAGGGGTGGGGAGGAGTCAATAGACTTGAGAGATGTTAAATGAGTGACATTAGCAGGACCTGCTGACCAATGGACTGTGGTGCACGAGGGCAAAGGAGGGCTCAGGAATGACTGTAGACCTGTGATATGTGCCCATCCTGACACAGCAGCTGGCTTCGGAAGGGGGCTTAAAACTATGCCCTTTTCTTTCCATTATAAAGTGGTTAATCCTATAGCTCCAGACATTCTTGGTTTTATTTTTTAAATTCCTGTGTGTCTTATTGATTACCTTGGGAAACTGATTTGAACGTCAGATGCACTGTGTTCTCAAGTACTGCAAAGGAATAAATTCAATTACTTTGGGATGAGCTTCATTTTCTTGCTAATTTATTATGTGTTTCCATTTAATCCAAACATTGGAGGACTTCACGGCTCTGGCATTAAGGGCAGTCTGTTCTTCCAGTGTGATTTTCTATTGTTTAAGAATCAAACAACCTTGACTTCCTAGCTCAAAGTCTAATTTTTAACAGATGCCTAAAGCACATGGATTGTCAGTTCCAAAACAGGTGTTGTTTAAAGGTTTCTCTGTATTTATTCTACTGTTAACACTTAAATAATTGTTCTTCTTCATTCTCTCATGAGTATAAATGTTTACGAGATGAAAGAAAAGAAATCATCAAGAAATACAAATGAGCTTACCTTGACTTCTTTGATGAATAAATTGTTTTGTTTTTGTTTTTGTTTGAGACGGAGTCTCGCTCTCGGTGGCGTAATCTCGGCTCACTGCAATCTCCGCCTCCCAGGTTTACGCCATTCTCCTGCCTCAGCCTCCCGAGTAGCTGGGACTATAGGCGCCCACCACCTCGCCCGGCTAGTTTTTTGTATTTTTTTTAGTAGAGACGGGGTTTCACCGTGTTAGCCAGGATGGTCTCGATCTTCTGACCTCGTGATCCGCCCGTCTCGGCCTCCCAAAGTGCTGGGATTACAGGCTTGAGCCACCGCGCCCGGCCGAATAAATTGTTTTTTAAAAAATAGAAGTTAGGCCCAATATGCTGTCTCTTTGGGAGGCAAGACAGGCAAATCGCTTGAGCTCAGGGGTTGAAGACCAGCCTGGGCAACATGGTGAAACCCTGTCTCTACAAAAATACAAAAATAAAATAAAATAAATAAAATAACCAGGCATGGTGGTGCAGGCCTGTGGTCCCAGATACTCCAGAGGCTGAAGTGGGAGGGTAGCTTGAGCCCAGGAGACGAAGGTTGCAGTGAACTGGGATTGTACCACTGTACTCCAGCCTAGGTGACTGAGCAAGACCCCATCTCAAATAAATAAATAAGCAAATAAATAAATAAATGAATAGAAACTATATTTGATCTTACTATGTCTTATATATGCCTAGAAAATATTGTCTCATTTAATTTATTGAATTTCAATATTTCATCCTAAAATGTTCTAAAATGTATGTGATTTCTGAAATTGTTTAATATTGCTGCCCTTAATTGCATATTCTTCCATAGATGGCACATAAAAGTTTTTACAGGTACAAACACATCTATTTCCTTGTCTGCACTGGCAACCTCCTGGTTCCTCTGGGGTTCTTGTATATGTCACAATCATTTATTAAGCACAGTAGCATTCATTTCCCACCTGCTATTAAAGAGCACTCCTCTTGGTATTCTGTAGAGACAGAAGGGACTTGTATAATAAACCTTGTTCTGTTTCTAATGAGAGTTTCTTATTTGACTGGTAAAGTGATGCAAGGAGTGCCAGCAAAGTCCAGGGCCTGAGCTGGAAAAGGAGACCCTGAGCAGGTGAGTACAGTACAGCTGAGAAGTGCAGGGAGCGCCCCACCAAGAGCAGACCCGTGTGGGCAAGGTTGTGACACTGGACAGGGGTTGACACCAGCACAATAGGAGAGGGTACAATTAAAAGACATTGTGGCAAAAGTCTAGGGATAAAAACAATTTTCATTTGGAGCCTTCCAGGACTCCCTAAAATGAATCTAACCACACTGCTCAGGCTGGCTCTTTCAGCAGTAAAATGGGATCATGTCCATGGCCATTGATTTTGCTTAGTCCTGGCTGTTTGCCTAGAGGCTCAAATGTTAAACACTTTATGCCAGAGACCTTTAATTGCATCAAATGCTGGAAGGCAGTTTCTGCAACCTTATTTTCTGGGTCTTGTGAAAGCATTATCTTTGACTGTAAGCCAAAACCTAAAACTCATATTGTTCTTCCAAAAGAGTTTTAAATTTGCCAAAGTCCATTTACAAATATAATTGGTAAACTTAAAAAAGTTCTCTCGTATCAAATCAAATAAACTTAATACCAAGTAAGATCTCTGTATAATATATCTATATAGAGCCACCAATATCCAGTTCACTACAACACCAATCACATTAGGCGCATTTACCCTTTTCCTGTTAGTCTCCTCTCTCCCTCTTTAATTCTAGATGACCAAAAAGGGGAAGAGAGAGAGAGAGAGAGGAAAGTGAAAAGTTGCCTACACAAATGCAAGTCCTCAAACCATAGGTCAGGATTGACCTTAGTAATAGAGGGAAGAGGCTTTCGATTTACTTTATGCTACCAAAATTACACTGTTCATATAGCTTATAGATCCTGAAAAGCTACCACATATTTTCAAACAACCATAGCTTTCCAAATCCCAGAAAATTTCTTAAATTTAGCACTCCACTGACTACAACCCAAATCCAGACAAAATTCTCATCCGAAATAGCTTATTTTTATACAGAATTTGTGTGGGTATGATAATGCCCTTGTCCTTCCAAGACCCAGACCTCCTGGAATATGCCAGATTCAGTTAAGAGAAAGCTCAGAACTTAAAATACACACTGGGTCCTCAGGGTACATAGGAAAGATCAGATAGAGTCCCTGCCATCGGTAGTTACAATTCGAGGAGAAAATAGATAATGAGGAGCACAACTATAATTTTAAAAGTTTATTGAGGAAAGGGGTTAGTTTAGAGGTTGAATCGGTATTGGTATAATAATATACCAATGTATTGAATTGGTATAATAATATACCAATGTATTGAATTGGTATAATAATACGGATATACAGATAATGAAGTTCTAAAGAAAGGTATATTGCCTTGCTTTAAAATCTTGTGATTAAAAGTATGTACTGACTTCCAGTTTCTGATTAGGAATGTAAAAAGCTGGAATTTGCCACTCTATCCTAACAAGAATAAAGAGCTGAACAAACTGCAAAATCAATAATTCTTATATCTATCAGAGAGATGTAGTCACAGAACAGACCACTTTCCAAAAACTGCAGAGACCCACAGGCAAATGCCAAGAATCACAGCTTGCCAGAGCTGAACCCCAGGAGCAAGAACTACCTTGGGAGCCAGTGCTGAAGTAGGGAAAGTTGCCTGTAATTGATGAATTGCCGGAGGCTCAGTATGGACAAATCTGAGAGATGAAACTCCAGAGGTACTAAGTCATTGAGAGCTCCCAAACTTCTGTGAGTTTTACCTCCAGTAGCCCTACCAGGTTCTCAGAGTAAATATTGGTGGAAAATCTCATCATGCTCCTGGCAGCAGGAGGGGAAAAGAAACAATTTTGCAATATACCAGTGCATTCTGTTCTTCTGAATAAGGTCTGTCCCAGGAGAAACTGCTTGAGTACTGACATAGAGCATAGCCTGCTAGAGTGTTATTAGAGTGTAACTGACTTGGGGGAAAGAAAACACCCAACTTCAGCTCACTCTAGCCATCCTGCCTCATCTAAAGGTGGAGGAAAATTGAAAAATGCTTGTGAAATTCACAGTCCAGGGGTATAAACTCACCAAAAGGCTAAGACCTAATTATAGAACTACAGAATACTCCCTCTCTCCCTTGCACACTCCCTACAACCACATTACTAAAGGCCTATTCATACCATTTCCTTTTACGCAGTACATCATGTCTGGCTACCAAGAAAAAATTATAAGACATAGTAAAAGGCAAAAAACAATCATAGTTTGAAGAAACAGAACAAGCATCAGAACCAGACTTAGAGATGAGAGAGATGTTGAAATTATCACACAGAAATTTAAATTGGGAATGATTTAAGATGCTTAAGGATCTAATAGATAAAGTAGACAGCATACAAGAACAGGTAGGCCATGTAAACAGAGAAACTGAAATTCTAAGAAAATAACAAATATAGCCCAGGCATGGTGACTCATGCCTGTAATCCTAGCACATTGGGAGGCTGAGACAGGCAGATCACTTGAGGTCAGGAGTTCGAGACCAGACTGGCCAACATGGTGACACCCTGCCTCTACTAAAACACAAAAATTAGCTGGGTGTGGTGGCGGGTACCTGTAATCCCAGCTCCTGGGGAGGGTGAGGCAGGAGGAGAATTGCTTGAACCCGGGAGGCAAAGATTGCAGTAAGCCGAGATTCTGCCACTGCACTCCAGACTGGCCAACATGGTGACACCCTGCCTCTACTAAAACACAAAAATTAGCTGGGTGTGGTGGCGGGTACCTGTAATCCCAGCTCCTGGGGAGGGTGAGGCAGGAGGAGAATTGCTTGAACCCGGGAGGCAGAGATTGCAGTAAGCCGAGATTCTGCCACTGCACTCCAGCCTAGGCACAGAGCAAGACTCCGTCTCAAAAAAAAAAGAAAAGAAGAAGAAAAAAAGAAAAAAACAAAACTAAGTGCCAGAGGTCAAAAAGGTTGTACTATAGACTGAAAGTTTGTGTCCCTCCAAAATTCATATGTGGAAACCTAATGCCCAATGGCATGGTACTAAGAGGAGAGGACTTAGAGAAGCAATTAGCTCATAATTATGGAGTCCTCATGGACTGGACTGAACTATTTAAACTGTTGAAAGAAAAACCCCACCAACCTAGAGTTCTGTACTCTGTGAAATTATTCTTCAAATAAAGGGAGAAATAAAGACTTTCTTAGGTAAACAAAACCTGAAGAAATGCATTGCCAGGAGACCTGCCTTGCAAGAAATGTGATGTGGTTTGGCTGCGTCCCCACCCAGATCTCATCTTGAATTGTAATCCTCATAATCCCACATGTCAAAGGAGAGGCCCAGTGGAAGGTGATTGGATCATGGGAGCAGTTTCCTCCATGCTGTTCTCTTGATAGTAAGTGAGTTCTCACTAGATTTGATGGTTTTATAAGTGTTTGAAAGTTCCTCCTTCACACGCTCACACTCTCTCCTGCCACCTTGTGAAGAAGGTGCCTGCTTCCCCTTCCACCATGATTGTAAGTCTCCTGAGGCCTCCCTAGCCATGCAGAACTGTGAGTCAATTAAACCTCTTTTCTTTATAAATTACCCAGTCTCAGGGATTTCTGTACAGCAGTGTGAGAACGAACTACTATAAAATGTTAAAAGAAATTCTTTACAGAGAAGAGAAATGATGAAGATTAGAAAGTTGAATCTACATAAAGTTAGAGAAGAATAAATGAAGATAGAATTAAAACATTTGTTTTCTGAGTCAGATAGCAATTCACTCAAAATAATAATAGCAACAATATATTTGATTATGTATATTTATATTTATGCTTGTGCATAAACAAAATGTATGACAACAAAATAAATGGGACAGGAGGAAAGAATTAGAACACTGTGTCTAATCTGTTGTTAATCCAGACCAATATTTTACAACTTTAGATACTATATTTTGAAATTCTATAAATTTTCATTTGATTCTGCTTTCATATTTGCTCAATACACTTTAATACTTTCTAATTTGCTGCCAAATTTCTCCATATTATCTTTTATTTCTTTGAGCATATTAAGTACATTAATTTTAAACTTTGGGTCTTATAATTTCAAGATCTGGAACCCCAGTGGGTTCTATTTCTATTTTTCTGTTGTTCCTATGTTATTCTACTTCATATTATTTTGGATTCTCATATGTCTGGGGGAATGTTTTTTATAGTTTGTTAGACATTTAATTTGAAAAAATATTATTTGTAGAAATAATTCAATTTCTAGAAAAATAGTGTCTTCCTCTGGAAAGGATTGAAGGCTATTTCTTAGAAATTTCTAGTAATCTGGGACATCCTTAATCCAATGCCACTGAGTGAAATGATACATTCCTTTCAAGGGATTTTCAGGACTTTTAAATGCCCAGTCCCTCAGTAGCCTCTTCCCAAAGTGGAAAAATAACCCCTAAGAAAAACTGTATCTTGAAGTGTGCTCGCTTCTCTAGTTTTCTCTCTTTTTCCTGATGTTGGCTTAGTAATTCTCTTACCTGTTTATCAACTCTCCGGTAACTTCGAGCTGATATTGATATTGATATTATCTTTTTTGTACTTCTTGTCCTCAGCTAAAAGTATGTCTCTGCTATTATGGAAGGTAGAATAGCTATATTTTGTGATTATATTGTCACAATAACTATATTGTTTCAGGTCACAATAATGAATCCCATATGTTGCATCAGATTAATTCCAAAAGCCCATTATTCACTAACAAACATTCAGTGTTTACTTTGTTCCAAGTACTGCTTTAGATTTGGGGAATGTAAAAGTGAACAAAATAGGCAAAAATGCCTGCTTTGATGGAACCTATGTTCCAGTGAGGAAAGAAGGAACAGCAAAATAAGTAAAATATATGACGTTATAAAATTGCTGAAGAGTCAATATAATGTAGGAAAAACGAATTTTAAGTGTTGGAGTGGGATTCTGATAGAGTAGCCATTGAAGCTATATTTGAATAAAGATCTGAAGAAAGTGAAGAGAAGAACCATGTAGATAACTGGAGGAAATACATGCTAGGGAATGAAAATAGTGAGTACACTGTCATCCCTGAGCTGGGAGCATACCTAGAGTATCAAAGGAACATCAAGGAGGTGTGTGCAGCTGTCACATTCCAAACCCCAGGAAAGTGGCCAACAGTGGGGTCAGGTAGGCGAAGGGGCCCAAGTCACATAGGGCATTGCAAGGCCATTGTAAGGATGCTGGCGTTTACTGTGAGTGATGTGGCAAGTCAATGAACAGGGTGAGCAGAGGGGTGACATGACTGATACTGTAACAGGCTAACCCTGAAAGTTGCTCTTCAAAAAGATTGCAGAGGGAACGATACAGAAACAGGTGTATCAGTTAAGAGGCTCCTGCAACAGTCTATCACGATGATGGTGGTTTGGGACAGTTTGGTGATAGTTAGTTACTGAGAAGTGATTAGTTTCTGACTAATTTTTGAAATTATACCAACAGGATTTGTTGATGAGTAGAATGTAAAATGGGAGAGACAGAAAAATGTCTTGACACCAAGATTTTTGTCTTGAGCAACTGAAAGAACGGAATTGCCATCAACTGTGGTGGGGCACCCTGCAAGAGGAGATGTTTTGCTGGGACTATTAGGAGATCATTTGAACATATGACATTTAAGATGTCTATGAGATACCAAGTAAGCATTATGAAGTTCAGGGGTTAGGACTGGGCTACAGATATAAATTTGGGACTCGCTGGTATAAATTTGATATTTAAAGCCTTGAGACTGAATAAAATCACACATAAAAGTAACCATATAATAAAAAAAAAAGACAACTTTATGGCTTCAACTTTGAAAAGTGGTGCCAAAAGATAACAAAACACGTTTCCAGTAGGATATGGCATGTTTTCTAAACATAGCTTGCCCCCCAAAATATCAACAACAACAAGAAAAGAAAGTGAATTGACAAAATCATGGTAATCTAACTTACATTCTCCAGTCTGGAAAGACTTCTTTTGAGTGCAAGACTAAGCATGAAGTAGGCATCTCTCTAGAAAGTAGAAAAACCTCTCCAGAAAGAAACCTCTAGATAACACTGTGGAGCCTACCTGGAAGCAGAGTTTCTATGTGGAATTGGACAAATGTTCCCATCTCACTGCCACCGGCTACATACCTTCTGTCTGGGTCCAGGGGTCCTGATAAACTTGTGTGGGCATGTGTGTGTGTGTGTGCGTGCACACGTGTGCACACAGGTCTAGCAAAGCAAAGCTCAGAACACCCTCTGGAAGAAAATTAACAATTCCCAGCCCTGGAATCTTGATCTCCAACCTTGACACCTCTCAATCAAAAAAAAAAAAAATTATTTTCATTTATATGTATGAAATACATTTATATTTATAAACCAAAAAGAAACCTAAGATCTAGTTCAGCAAGAAAAACATAAACTTAACACTACACAATATTAAAGAGAAGTCTGGGGGGAGCTACTCATGTGAACTGGAAAAGATAGAAATGGTATAGCCATTATACAAGCATACTACAGTATACTGCATACTATATACATGCATACTACTATATATCATATGAGAGACACACACACAGAGAGAAACAGAAATAAACACATAAAAGTCCAGTCAGTCTAGCCTAGAAAAAAAAAGTAAATTGGGAAATACTATAGGATTTTCTAAATTTATTTGGGGCTATGGAAAGAACTTAATAAGAATATAAATTTATTATACAAAAATTCAAACACAAGATGACAAAATTACAGAATGAAATGGAGATGTAGATTGTAAAGCTGATAAAAAACATTGATAACTACAATATGAATATCGTAGTGCTTCTAAACAAAACATGAGCAGCAAGAAACAAAAAAGATACTGCTGAAAATCATCTTAATGGCACAGAAGAAAGCGTTACAATAATCTCAATGAATTATAAAAATGCAGTGATCCTAGTCATCGGAGAGAAGACACACATTAAGGTTAAGAAGATCAGTGCTATAGCTAAATGTTTTGCCCTCCCAAATTTCATATGTTGAAACTGTAAGCTCCAAAGTGATGGAATTAGGAGGTGCAGACTTTGAGAGGTAATTATAATAAATGATGAGAGCAGAGCCCTCATAAATGGGATTAGTGCCCTTACAAAAGAGACCTGGAGAGCTCCTTCTCCTCAAGAGGTCTTTCACCTTTTGAGAACCCCATGGGAATGCGCCATCTATGAACCAGGAAGTGTAGTGGACCTTCACCAGACACAGAATGTGCTGGTGGCTTGATCTTGGACTTCCCACCTTCAGGACCATAACAAATAAATTTCTGTTGTTCATAAGCCACCCAACCTGTGAGACTTTTTTATGGCAGACATAACTGACTAAGATAATCAAATATAAATATAAGAAGAGAGATCCTAGAGTAGAGAACTTCCAAAAGAAAAAAATAAGATAAATAATACAGAAAATCAAGGAAGATACAAATCCATGGATCAAAAGAGTAAACTATGTTCAATGAAACATACAGAGTAACTAATATGCGCAAAATGCTGGTAAATAAATTTTAAGAATACAAGATTCTCCAGGCAGAGAAAATTGTGAATACCTCAGACAGGAAAAAATAAACAAACACAGCACCTTTTGTAAAGGAGTAAAAACTGGAATGCAGATTTCTCCACTCCAAAATTAAATAGTAGGTATGTATATCTGAAGGTAAGTGGAAATTATTATTACAAATGAAAATAGAGGCCGGGCACGGTGGCTCAAGCCTGTAATCCCAGCACTTTGGGAGGCCGAGACGGGCGGATCACGAGGTCAGGAGATCGAGACCATCCTGGCTAACCCGGTGAAACCCCGTCTCTACTAAAAAATACAAAAAAAAAAAAATTAGCCAGGCGTGGTGGCGGGCGCCTGTAGTCCCCGGGAGGCTGAGGCAGGAGAATGGTGTGAACTCGGGAGGCAGAGCTTGCAGTGAGCTGAGATTGTGCCACTGGACTCCAGCCTGGGCGAAAGAGCGAGACTCCGTCTCAAAAACAAAAAAAAAGAAAGAAAAAAAAAAGAAAATAGAAAACAGTTTTGAATCAAAACAATCAAAGTATATAGTACCAAAGAGCCCTTTCTTTAAAACGCTACTCAACCATAAACCCAGCCAGTAAAATATAAATCATGATAAATACCCCAGGAATTTTATTTACTTAACAAACTTATTGTGTTATTACTATTCTTAGGTGTTAAAACTTTAAGTAAGACATCCATTACCTAATTTTATCACTTTCATCACAGCTGATGGAGAGACCATGGAAAAATATTAATATTAAACAATTATAGATATTATGTTTATACAGAAGAAATGTAAATGTTCTAAACTAACTATGTAAAACTATAAGTAAAAATAATCTGTAGGTTGTGGTGAGGAAGTGGAAGAAAATTTTTAAAATATTATTCCTTCATACTTTATATCAAGAAGTCAATTCATAATCTATAAAACTGGAAGATGCTGACTCCAGATTCTTAATGGTTTTCATACTACCCTTTCTGAACTTTAGAGGGATTTTTAGGTAACAAATACAACCCTGGGCCGGGCGCCATGGTTCTTGCCTGTAATTCCAGCACTTTGGGAGGCCAAGGGGGGCAGATCACCCGAGGTCAGGAGTTCAAGACCAGTCTGGCCAACTGGTGAAACCCCATCTCTACCAAAAATACAAAAATTAGCAGGGCATGGTGGCATGCGCCCATAATCCCAGCAACTCAGGAGGCTGAGGCAGGAGAATCTCTTGAACCTGAGAGGCAGAGGTTGAAGTGAGTCAAGATTGTGCCACTGCACTCCAGCCTGGGAGACAGAGCAAGACTCTGTCTCAAAAAAAAAAAGAAAGAAAGGCATCTCTGAAGGTCAACAATTTCTTTAATTATATTTGAACTTTTATTTTGTTAATTCAAGCAAAAATAAATATAACAATTTTAATATTAATAATATCATGTGTGGTAGTGTCCCATTCTCTTAAAAATGTCTATCTATAAAACCTTTTTCTCAGTACACATACATAGAGAGATATTTGGGATTATTTTTATGAAATAGTAAACACTGGCTATTACTAAATTTAAGATTTTTCTTTGTATGTTGCTGTCAAATTTTCAGCATTTCTTAGATTTCTTATAATGAGTATGTGACGTTTCTATAAAATGCAAAGTATCCATAGTTTAAAATTTTTAACATTAAAAAAATTTACATTGGGAAATCCATTCAACTTTATCTCTCACCTGTTTATTTGTGTATCTCCTGGCCGTCAGCCTCATCAGCTGGTAATACCCATAAGCAATAAAATGGGAAGGTGAGATACCTGAGGATGGAGAGTGAAAGTTAGCATGGTTAACTTATAATAGGGATACACATTTGTTCCAGGTAATTGAGAGTTGGTCATATTTGGGGCTAATTCCATGAATTTTATGGTTCTTGAAAGTGTCAAGCTTTTTCCCAATAGGGTGAACAACAAACTGGGCATATAGCAGAAACACTTGAATGTCTAATATTGTTTAATTTATGATTCTGGCCTTGTATGATGGTACTAGGGACACTTAAGATCTCTGATAAAATGTTTCTAATCGTTTTAAAAATTATTAATAATTTATATAATGGTTATTAGATTTTGCTGTAAACAGAAATGGATATTTCATTACATTTTGTGGCCATGGATGAGGACACAGTAGGCATTCAAATTATTGTGTTTCTTGGATTTGATTTAAACACTTACCTATGTAAAATAGATGGGCAATAAACCAAATTATATAGAGGAGAAGGAGGGAAAAAAAACTTAGGGCACTTAATTGAATATTTCAGACCACGACCTAAATTAAAATTGTAACTATAACTGGAAAAAGGGGGGAAAATGATTGTTTTTAAAGACTCATCTTACCTAGGAAAAGAGCCACAGCTATTTCCTATTAAGCAGTAATTTGGGGTTCCCAAATTAGCCTGTACATTTGGATTCAGGCAGGGAGTTTGAAAGATACTAAAGACTAGGTACAGCCTTTAGAGATTCGTTTGCAATTGGCCCACACATCTGGATTTTTATCAGCTCTTGGGTGATTTTAATGTACTGCAAAGATAAAAAACCCATGGTCCCAGAGGAAGTAGATGTTTATGGCATGCCTTAGGACCAACTATATCTAGAAAGCAATTTAAAGCATGATCACTTTACTAATAAGTGTAGGCTCCACGCTGAGGGAATGTGTTTTTAAGAGTCAATCCATCTGCAAGGCAACAACTTACATTAGCCAAAGAACTAATTAAGAAGAGTCACAAAATTCATGGAACTTGGTGGTATTCAGTTCTACTGGAAATTACTGAAAATAATAATATAAGTAGCAACAGTATAGTCACACTTCCTTTTTGTAAAATCCACTAAAAACTGCAAGAATAATAAACAAAAACAACTTTCAATGCCAGTGTCTTGGCTGTTCAAGATGATTTGTCACAAACTCTCTATCTACTATCCTTTTTAAACAGCTATTAAGTGATTGGGTGCCATTCCCTGAATTTTATTTCATTAGTTCATAACCTACACAAACCGTCGTCAAACATTTCCTGATCCCCACTCTAAATATGGCTTTTCACCTATGGGTGGAATTATGGCTATGAAAAGTTATCACTGGGATGCTTGTAAAAGAAAAGAAAGCAGACGCACGACGTAAAGGGAAACTTAGAAACGCAGAAAATCTAAGGAGGCTAAAAAAGAAATCCAATCATGAATTTAGGACATCAGTAAAAAAGGTCATTCTCTTATAATGCCCATTCCATATCACTTTACAATTTTAAAAATATCAGTGTCATCCACTATAATGAACAGTGTAAGAAACGTTAGTGTTTATGTATCAATAATATAATCAGTTGTACCTACCTCTGAAGTGATAAAGACACAGGCAGAGCAGTCAGTCAGTACACACCGCTTTCACTGCACCAGCAATTTCCTGGTAGCACTTGCCCTGAAGGGCTGTGTCCTGCGTCACAGCAGTTAAACATTTTTTTTAAATTTAATACAGGATCAGTGGTATGTAAGCAAAGCAACATGCCAGAAATAAAACAAAAACAAAACATTTTTGTATCTGTAGTGAGCTAAATAGTGACCCCAACAATTCACATCCTGATTCCCAGAACATGTGAGTGTTACCTTATATCGCAAAAGAATGAGCATAACTTTATAAGGCAAAGTATGTGATGAAGTTAAGGATCTTGACAGGAGGAGCTTAACCTAATTAGTGGGTGAGCCCTAAGTATTAAGATAATCACATGTATCCTTGTAAGAGACAAGCAACTGGAGTTTTGAGACAGAAGAAGGTAATGTGACCCGACGCAGAGATTGGAGTGATGTGGCCGCAAGTTAAGAAATGAGATCACTTGGATTCGGGAAGGGGAACGTCACACACCTGGGCCTATTATGGGGCGGCGGGAGCGGGGAGGGAGTGCTTTGGGAGTTACACCTGATGTAAATGACGAGTTGATGGGTGCTGACGAGTTGATGGGTGCAGCACAGGTATACATATGTAACAAACCTGCACGTTGTGCACATGTACCCTAGAACTTAAAGTATAATAATAAAAAATAAATACATACATACATACATACATACATAAAGAGTTAAAAACCCTACAACTCTTAGAAGAAAAAAAAAAGAAATCCCTGGAGCCAGCAGAAGCTGGAAGAGGCAAGGAATAAATTCTCCCCTGAGCCTTCAGAGGGAGCATGGTTCCTGCAAACATTTTGATTTTGGAATCCTGTTACAGCAACCACAGGAAACGAACACAGTAGTAATTGCTGTTTCATGTGATTTAAATAATCTCACTGTGGCTGATTTTAAGCTACCAACACGAAATCAGTCACTGAACAGAAAGTTGGTAAGGGATGCAAAATTGGCCCTCCTGAGCTGGTACAGGGCCTGTTCAGTGCCCCACTGTCCTTGGAGATAAGTGCATCTTTTCAATACCCTTCTAGTTTCTTACTTGGATTTCATTTCCTTTCTTTCTATCAGAACTAATGAAATGGGCTATCCTGTGCATCCTCTCAGATCAAAGCCACCCCAAAAAGACAAGAAAAATGACTTAAAATTCACTCAAAACAGTGAACAAAAAGAAAGCTGAATTTTTTTCATAAAACTCAAACTAATGCATTCTATTGATGAATTTAAATTGCCTAATAACATAAAGTGTATAAGCTACAAACTCACCTGCACTAAAATTCTGCTTCCACTTAGTCACTGGTGGACATTAGTTGTTTTCTCCTCACCTTCATGCAAAGTGATTCTTTCATAGTAAGTGTTCAACAAAAGTTAGAATTGTTTAACTATCGTCTACATTTGTGATGGTTAATTTTATGTGTCAACTTTAGTGGGCCATGGAATACCCAGATTAAACATTGTTTCTGGGTGTGTCTGTGAGGGTTTCTGCATGAGATTAATAAAGTGCCCTCCCCATTGTAGTTGGGCATCATCCAATCCATTGCAGGTCTGACCAGAACATAAGGCAGAGGAAGGAAGAATTTGCCATTTTCCTGCCTTACTGCTTAAGCCAGGCGATCTGATTTCATCTTTTCCTATACTTGGTAACATTGGTTCACATGGTTCTCAGGCCTTTGGACTCAAACTAAATTATATCATCAGTTTTATTGGGTCTCTAACTTGCAAACAGCAGATGTCATGGGACTTCTCAGCCCCCATAATGATGGGAACCAATGCCTCATAATGAATCCAAAGAGAGAGAGAGAGAGAGAGAGACTGATTCAGTTTATTGGTTCTGGTTTTCCAGAGAACCCTAAGACAAGATCATTGATGAGGGTAATGGTAGTAGTAACGGAAAAAAAATACTAGTAATAATAATAACACTTGTACTAAAGATGGAATAGACATTTTTATTCATTTGCTGATATAAAGAAAAAAAGTAAAGTTGGAGATCAAAAACCACTGACCAAGGAGCTGTGCAAAAGCAATTGTCACATGTAGGGGATCCAGCTTTTGGAAGTTAGAGAAAGAAGAGGTAAGAGGAAGAGTGGAGGGGTTACTATGAGGAATTTTGTGGCAAGAAATGTCTACAGATAACTTGGAGGAGGCTGAGCCGTGTCATATGCTGTGCAGCTAGGAAATGTGCAGCAAGAGGTGCCCATTGTCCTCCAAGGACATCAAACATATCAAACTAATGTTCTAGAGCTAAACATTAGTTTGACGGGCAAAATTAGGCTTCAAGGTAGTTGAGAATGATTCAGGTCACATACTGCTGCCTTATAGTATTACCTGGCAGAATTAGGCTGGCAGAATTAGTAAAGAATTGAGCAATTATTTGGGGACTTCACCAGTGAAGACAACCAATTAGTCCTTTTTACTCCATAGAAGAAAGAGCCATTAACTGAATTCCTCAAATAGTTTCCCGGCCTAAATACCTATTTTCAGGTCTAGTAAAAGAGGAGATGAAGGCCAATTTTTCTTAAATCTCTTTACTCTCCATAATTCCAAAGTTTAAATTTGTTCAGTTTTCTTGCCTATTGGCTACAAAAATAAATAAATAAAGCTGCTTGTCCACATTTAGTTCTAGGATAGATGATATTCCAAAGCTTTACTCTCCCACTTTTGGTTAGCAGGCAATCAGGTGGACGTGGGTTTGGGCCATAATCCCAAAAGACACACAATCCCAAATGTTTAAATACAAAAAGATCAAAATTTCTAGCATCTAACATCCCCAAAATCACAATCCTAAAAGACAAAAAGCTCAAAAATATACATCTGAAAAATATAATAAAATTTTTAAAAATACATTTATTTACATTTTAAAAGAGAATTTATTTGAGAAACATATAAAACCACAACAGAACACTCTATAGGCCACTTTACACAATCAATAGGCAATAATAATATACATATTTTTGCAAGCATAGTTATAGTAATAATGGGTACATGATATAACAATTATGAGCAGACAAACCACATTTATAGAGAAATCGGTCAAAAAGTTAAATATACAAATGCATATCACTATGATTGGTGATTGTGTACACAGAGCTTTAGAACTGTGGCTGTCTGAAATACCATGAAAGACAACCTATCTTTTGACAAGATTGATCAAAAAACCACAATGGGTTACCAGCACATACACAGTCACCCAAAGAGCCAAGATCCCAAGAAATTTTATCTTTTACAAGTTCACATGTACAAAAAGAACATTTCCTCATTTACTGAAAAAGTCTCAACATTTGTATTTACATGCACAATGATTACATGCAAAGTCAACATTGTGATAATACACTTTCATGGTGTCAAATTAGCAAAAACAATGCAGAGAACAAATTAGAACTCTGTAGTCTTTACACAATGCATACTCTAGCATTGGGAAGGATGTGAAGATAAAACACATAGCATAGTGAATTGGTGCTATGTGTGAAGAGACACAAGTCATATTCAATTGAATACTTTGGCAGGGGAGATTTCTTGTCCTTTTTGACCGTATTTTCACTTCTGTGATCTTCAAAACACTCTCTGCACCTGTACTTGGAGAGCGATTGTGGTCTACACATTTTTTAAGTATATGCTGTCCATTTGAAAGTTTGGTTATTGCTTGGCCATTGTAATTAAACAATTTTCTGCTTTTGCAGCACTAATAATAATTTGCTTTTACACGTTTCGCCATTACGTAGTCTCACACACTTACCATATCACAGTCTTTTTTGCAAGGGAACAATTTCACAGATCTCTCCCATTGCTGTTACAAGGAATACAGTAAGAAGGAATGATATTTGCTTTTCCCAATGCCAAATCTGTATTAGTTAGGTTTCTTCAGAGAAACGGAACCAATAGGATACGTATATAGATATGTGAGGAGATTTTTAGGGGAATTGGCTCATGTGATTATGGTGGCTGAGAAGCCCCACAACAGGCCATCAGCAAGCTAGAGACCCTGGGATGCTGGTAGCATGGTCCAGTCAAACACCGAAGCCTCAGACCCAGGGAAGTTGATTGTGTCGTTCTCATTCTGAGGCCAAAAACCTCAGGACATGGGGGACTGCTGATCTAAGTCCTGAAGCCCAACGGCCAGTGAGCCTGGAGATCTGATCTCCAAGGAACCCAGAAGCAAAGTCTGTCCCAGCTCTCAGAGAGAGACCAATTCGCCTTCTGAATTTGTTCTCTCCAGGCCCCTAGCTGACTGGATGGTGTCCACCAACACTGAGCGCTGATCTGCCCCTACCTAGTCCACTCAGACTCACACATTCGTCTCCTCTGGAACCACCCTCACAGACATGCCCTAAACAGTGCTTTACCAGCCTTCCAGATATCCTTTAATCCAGTCATAATGGATGATACCTAAAATTAAGTCCACAAGTCCACTTCCTCTCAACTTGGCACCCATAGGTATCTCCTTAAAACATATTTAATTTCCAAATAAAGACAGTAACAACATAATAGTTCCACCTAACATGATGCAACTATCCTGAATACAACAAAAAACTGATGAATCACTTCTCTAGAATGTGGCTTTCAGAATTTCAACACTGAGAACACATGGACATAGAGAGGAGAACAGCACATACCAGTGCCTGTTGGGGAGTGGGGGTCGGGGGGAAAGCTTGGAGGACGGGTCAATAGGTGCAGCAAACCACCATGGCACACACATATAACAAACCTTCATGTTCTGCACATGTATCCCATTTTTTTAGAAGAAATAAAGAAAAAAAAGAATTTCAACATTTGAACTTTAACATTTTGGGATTGTGATTTCCAGAATTTTAGATATTAGGGATTTCAGACTTTAGGGATTTTGATCTTTTGTGGTTTCAACATTTGAGATTATGGTTTTTTGGATTGTGTCTTTGGGGTTAGGACTGACACCAGATGAAAACAATATTCTCTGAGTAGTAAAAGTTGCTGGTGTGTAATGGGTGTCCTTAATTATAATTGAGCATGTTCCAAGAAAACACGACTTTTGGTGCCATTCTGATTTTTATTTTCCTACCCAACGTGTATCCTATCAAACAAGTAATGTAAATCCGACACCAATGCTGCAGAAATAAAATAGGTAATACAATATATCCAGTCCCTGTCATTACTTTCCACCCTTCAGTCCCTGATGTAAGGGACTTTTCACTGACATAGTTCTACAGGCTGATTCCAAAAGTCAAGCTCATTTAGATTACTGTTGGACTTTTATCTGATGATAATGAATGGTACTGGAAAACATAATTCTGCATCTTTTTCTGTGCATAATTGCCATGTTGTGCTCCCATTTACTATAACACCTCTTCCAAAATCCTACTGTTAATACTACCAGGCAAGCATTTCTAAACAGGACTTTAAGGTCAAGTGGAGAATATTTTAGAAGTAAAGACGCTCCCAGATCTACTGGCAGTTTCAGGTAGTCTTTAGAAGTCTTCAGGTGGTTCTGATTCTCACACAATCTGAGCAACCACTGCCCTGCCTCATTTTGTTCAGCACCTTGGAAATGTTTGCTGTGGCAACATTTGCTCCTGGAGCAAATGTCCACTGCAATAGAATGGAGGATTGTAGAGAGATTTCAGATCTCATGTAAATAAAACATAAGTTCTCTAGATACATTCTCTTCATTCTTCTTCATCCTGTTCCCTTTGCTTAGGGCTGCCTGAGACTTTATTATAACAATCCCAAAAGTGCCTTGAAGAGATTATGGGAAGGAGGATGAAGGAAGAAACAGAACGTACATACATGTATGAAGTATCAAAAACAAACAGAAAAACAGAAACTTGTGTGTGCCAGATACTTTGCGAATTTTATGCCATTTAACACTAAGAGATGAACTATTATCATCAACATGATTTTACTTCTGGGATGAGAATTATTCAGTACATTACAGGGTTATGTAACTCCCTGAGTTGTAAAATGAGGAACTAGACCAGGCGGTATGAGTTCAGTAACCACGTGCTGAACCTCCAAGCTATGGTGCCACAGAATAGGGCAGGACAGTCAAACCGAGGCATTTCAGCACTGGTGTGAGCTAGGGGAGCCGACACAGACCACCACGGTTTCTCACCCAAGCAGTAAGATGGACTGAGGTCGGGCACCTTCAAGAATCATGGAATGGGAATGGAGGAGGGAACATCCCCTAGTCAATTCCTGCTTCCAAATCTCAGGTCTGGGGAACAGAGTATATCTTTGCTCCCATTAGTGAAAAGACCTTTATTTAAAAAAAAAAAAAAATCCATAGTAAATATGGAACCACTGCAGGTGCCCTTCTAAGACTAATGAACAACAAGACCCATCGGATAGCTCTGTTTCCGGGGAATCACTGCAGGTTGGACCCAAGTAGCAATAAGTACCAGTCAAAAACTCAGCAGATGTGATTTCAGCCTCTTTTCTGTGGAGACACTGTGTGCCCAAGTGTAGCACTTAGTGCTTCTGTGTTCTGGAGCCTGCTCACAGCTGAAAGAACAGTAAATAACATAATGATTTATTAAAAACAGACACACGAGGAAGACACTCAGTTCTTCAGGAATGTTAGGAGGGAATGGATTTACTTAGGAAGAGAAAGGAATTAATATCTGGAAAATGTGTGTCAGACCAGTCCCAATTTGGGGAGAAGTTAAAAAAAATCTCACCTGACCAGAGAACTCTTCAAAATGTAACTTTGAAGATGTGATGGTTATTAAATTGAAATACACTATTTTTGTGCATGCTTTTTATGTACCGCAGTGACTCATTTTCTTTAATGTCCAAGCACTATTGTTACAACACATCTTGACTAGAATTTCTGTGGCCCTTGTATCAGAAATACTCATGACACAAAAGGCCTGGGTTATTCATGGCCATCACAATTCTTTTGGTTACCATTTCTATTCCAAAATGCAGGAAAATTCCCCTTTCAACATCCCAGGACACAGACACCCATTTTTCAGAATGCAAAACATAATACAGCAGAGGAGAGGCTTACTGGAACAGAAGAGAGAAGAGAGCAGGTGAAGAGAAAACCTTTTTGTAACCTTTCCCTTAATGAATTGTAAAATCTAAAAAACAAAAAGTGCAGATACAATAAAATCATATGTAATCATGAACATGCCTAATGTAAAATACTATCTTTTTTTTTTTTTTTTTTTTTTTGCTATTTTTACAGGGTCATATTCCAGCTTACAGCAAACTATACCCAGAAGTCAAAACTCACTTGTTCTCCCCTCCCCTTTCCTTCATTTTCCTTTGCTTTTCTTTTGCTCCTGCACATCACCCCACTCCACTCTCTCTAGGCCCTTGGTTCTTTTCTGCATCCAACTTTGTGGCCAAACCTGGTGAAATTCCCTCCTAGTCCTGTCCTGGGAGTGCCAAAACTGGCAGAACTTCACATTCTTTATGGTAGACAATCAAAAATAAAGAAGTTTTTCTTATGATATTGTCTCTCAAAATAGCCCCAATGAATATGTATGCTAAAATTAGTACTCACTTTCCATCAAAAACAAGAAAGAGAAGAAACAAAAAGGTAAGGGGACAAAGGCCGCATAACCAAGAAAAACAGTATCAACACAAAGTCCCATCACTTCCCACAGTCCGCACCTTAGTGCCCTTCAATGAGGATTTCCAAATGTCTCTTGATAAGAAATTGTTTTCAAACCTGCATCCTCTGGGCCAAAGTTCCTCTCCTCCAAAAAGTCTGCCGCACTGCCCTCTGCTGGAAGATCAGTTCACCATGCTGAGATTCTCAGGTACCTCTGCTCTCTCACTAACAATCTCTGCCCTTTCCCGTGGGCACAACTTGACCAGAAATGCCACCCTCTGTAGGAACATTTAGCAGTTTAAGGTTGAGGTTTACGGCTCAACCTTTCATGATTAACAGAAGCTCATGTAAAATGGGGTCTCCGTGAGTCCTTATTTGGGGAATGGTCAGAGGAAGCAGTGCTGAGGAAGAGGAGAGAATGAGACAGGGAAGGAGCAAAAGCCAGTACAAGGACGTGTTATCAAGGGGCTGCAGTGGGCAAAGGTGCTTGATTCCACAGGATCTCAGAGAAGCACGTGGATTCTCACCCCGCATTGGTCAAGGGTTGTCCCACAGAATAATCTTTCCTGCACTTCAGGGCCCCTCTTGTGAGAAAGAGCTGATCTGCCTCCCTCGACTTTGGGGAAAGCTCTGAGGCAGAGATACAAGAGGAAATCAACCATATTGACTATATCGAACATGTTCCAATGTACCCATACCCCACAAAAAAAAAAAAAAAAGAAGTGTGTGCCATAAAATGTGAAGACTCATAATTTTGTTTTTGAAATTACTATCAAGCTGCTGATATTGCAATTTTTGTTCCCCACTTTTATTCATTGTTAACTGACACATAATAAATGCGTATACACAATTATGAGATACAGTGTGATGTTTTGATCTATGTATACAGTGGGAAGATTCAATCAAACTAATTATTCATTACCCCACCAATTTATCATTTTTTTGTGGTGAGAATGTTAAAATTTATTAGCAATTTTGAAATATAGAAAACATGATTATTAACTGTGGTCAATTTTGATATTGTAATTTTCATTTTATGTTTTTAAACTGATTTTCTAAATCTTAAATATTTTTAAGGTTTCAAATATTTTAGCCAAATAGATAAAACAGCTCTGAAAACCCCTCAAAAATGGTTAGTAGGAACAATAGCTACCACTCTTTGTCACCCTTTAACAGTTGCAGACAGATACCGAGAATTCAAATTCTCTGAAATTGGTAATACACACCCTAACAACAGGTAGCAACCATTCCCAGTGCTAACAGACAGGGAGCAAGAATGATGTAGGGCAAGAAGAAAATGATCAGCGCAATAAAATAACAAAAGCAGGATAGAATAAAGGACAGACCAGGAAAGAGATATTTCTATCAATTTTACTTTGTGAAGACTCAACAATTTTCCAGTAAAATGAAATTATAAATGAACATCACAACCATAGATGATTGATATAATTATCATAATCCATTTAGCTATTTTTTTAACTGTTCAAAATGCTGTTTCTTAAATGTTGGTTATGTTTCCAAATTAATCTTTGGGCTCCCTTTCTTTCTTTCTTTCTTTCATTCTTTCTTTCTTTCTTTCTCTCTCTCTCTCTCTTTCTTTTTTAATTTTTTTTTTTTTTGGCGGAGTCTCATTCTTTCACCCAGGCTGGAGTGAAATGGCGCCATCTAAGCTCACTGCAACCTCCGTCCCCAGGTTCAAGCAATTCTCCTGCTTCAACCTCCTGAATAGCTGGAATTACAGGTGCCCACCACCATGCTTGGCTAATTTTTGTATTTTTAGTAGAGACAGGACTTCACCATGTTGGCCAGGCTGGTCTCGAACTCCTGACCTCAGGTGATCTGCCTGCCTCAGCTTCCCAAAATGCTGGGATTACAGGTGTGAGCCACCACACCCAGCTTAGATTTTCTTTACAAAGAAGGATTCAAAGTCAGAAACCCTTCCAGGCACTGATAAAGAAAACTAAACAATTTTAAAAGTATGGTCTCCAGAATAATGAACAAGAAAAGCTTTTGTCTGCTTCTATTTTATAATATACTCATACTGAGGACCTAGCTATCTCTCATTTATTCTCTGGTTTACAGGTTTCTCCAACAGTATTTCTCATTCTCTACTATCCCCAGTAGAGCTTGAGAGGATCATTAACCATCTTTAAATAAATAAATCACCAGTGGTACACATGTGAAAAGAGGCTCAGTTGCATACACATGTCTGCATTTCAGAAATCTGTCCTTGAGATTCTGATTAAATTCATATTTGAAACTGCTCTTTATTTAATCTGTCCTTGGACACTTAACGACCAAAGAGATAGTATCTCTTCCAAAAATATAAAAGTCTGATAAAATGAAAAATCATTTTTAAAACCGCTGTCTATACAGACGTATAAATAAACATTGAGTCACCAATATTTTCATATTAGGCCAAGTTTCTTCTTGCTGTTTATCACACCACTAACAGAGCCTACCATGTCAAGGTTCATTTTTCTTTAAATAGTAGTAAGAACTTAAAAGATGACGAAACAATCTAAAGATAGGATACATTAGGTTTTTTAAATTATTTTTCTCCTATACTTTCTCACTGACACCAATCTGACAGCAATTGAGGACTGGGAAATACCTGACTTCTAAAATTTTGTCCATTCCTTTTTCTCTTTTATTTCTGCCAATTCAATTCCATCTACTTCACAAAATCCAGTTTAAAACTTACTTCCTCAAGTGTTTGCATAGATTTCTTCATTATTTGTTTCTCCTTCAATATGTTTGCACCGTGTTGCTCTGAATTTTGCCAGCCTGTTGCTTTGTATATGCTCTTGCTTTATGTATGTATGTTTTTTCTTCCCCCCTAACACATCGGGTTCTTCAAGATAGCAATGGACAACATGCACCAAGAAAGTATTTTGGACTGCTGGTCATGACACTTGTGAGGAGCAATATTGACTTGGTGCGTCCAATCAGGATTTTTCTTTAATAAAATTAAATAGAATAGGAAATAACAGAGTGGAACACAAGCAGTAAGTACATGAATGATTTCATAAAAGTGTTTTTCAGTTTTATATGCCTGTGCATGATTGTGTAAACTATATCACAGTATATATCTTGTGAGTTACAGTGGAAAAATTTAAAAGCCACTGACCTAGGGCACTGATGCTCAAATAGTTTTTAGCCAGCAAATCCTTGTTGGTAGCCTTTTAAAAATTACTGCTCAACATAAAAATGTAATTTCTTCATCTGCATTGTTTATACAATATTAATATATCCAAATATATTTATCAATATTATTTGGTCTAGCTACTGTAGATACAATAGAGGGGGAAAAAACAGTTCTTTTCTTCATAGAGTCTATAGAGAAGTGGAGAGAACAGGTAAAAAGGAAATTTTAATTCCATAAATAATATGGCACAAAATCAGGAAGCCATGAGAGCATAAAGTGCTCCTAACTCTGTCTCCCAGGAATTAGTTTTTAACAATCTTAAGTCTTTAGAAAATCCCAATCTATAAGAATATCACATTTTTAGCCAAGAATCCTTTCCATATGAAGACCAAGCATCATGTCGGGATACACACTGGAAACTCAGTTTGGACTAACTAGCCTAGCAATCAGATTTCAAATTGTTGAAGGTTTCATGACCTACTCACTCTTCTCTACTCACTTTTTTTCTGAAGACTTAAAAAGAAATGGGCGGGCGTGGTGGCTCCCACCTGTAATCACAGCACTTTGGGTGGAAGGATCACAAGGTCAGAAGTTCAAGACCAGCCTGGCCAAAATGGTGAAACTCCATGTATACCAAAAATACAAAAATTAGGCGTGGTGGTGTGCACCTGTAATCCCAGCTACTCAGGAGACTGAGGCAGGATAATTGTTTGAACCAAGACCCGGGAGGTGGAGGTTGCAGTGAGCCAAGATCACATCACTGCACTCCAGCCTGGGCTACAGAATGAGACTCAGTTCAGAAAACAGTTGTATTGTATTATAGATGCTGTCTCAAGTCAGCCCCAGGAAGTAGACTGACACTTGTGTGCAGAATGGTAATCAGGTAGCGGTCTCAGGACCAGCACCTGTGAGGAAGGACAGAAACTGGGTTGGATAGAAAAAGAAGTTACACTGTACAGGCTCAACCAATCCTTCACGTGCTCTAGAGCTGGGACATACTCTTAGAAATTCCCCACAGTAAGAATTTCCCCACTGTGTACACAGTGTCTTGGCTTGTATACACCTCTGTCATTAACAGTCAGGAATTGAATGTGGGCTATTCCCAGGAAGAAACTGTAACTTTGGTTGATGATGCCTTAGCCCTTGGGCAGTTTCCTGAAAGTGACACAGCTGTGAGTTGTCAGCAACAAACCTGCTAGGGGCTGGGGATAGGAGGGCCTTCTCCCTGAAGAAGAATGTGGGTGGCACACCACTATGTCCACTACACTCTCCCTGCAGTACATGTTTTTAGTAACCATTTTGATAATTATCATAACTATGCTGATATCACTAGAGATCAAAGTAGATTTAAAAAATCAAACACTGTTTTTTAAATTGCTGCCTGAGAATTCTGAGTCAAATAATAAACCACGAGAAAATGTGACAGTTCACTATGAAAATAGGTCTTTCTCATCTCTACAACTGACTTGTCTGATAATTTAAACTGAATAAAAATTTATCTTCTAAAGATATCATAGAGCCGAGATCTTGAGAGCAAAGGATAGGTAAGCTGTTCTCTCACTTAGAAATACTCTGGCTATACTTCCTGCAGGGAACTCACTGTAGGATATATTCAGTTTATGTAGTAACAAATGAAAGTCCCACAGTAAGAATTTGGGAATCAATTTGTTACCTAAGAGTTAAAATTCAAATGTTACAGTTTAACACTATGCCTTATTTTGTCCCCCAAACTGAGATTTCAGACACTTCTCTATGAAAGTAAAGCTCAGAGCTGCCTATGGATGGAGTCCTTTAAATGATTTTTGAATTCACTCAGATACTTTTATGAAACCTCAGAGTTCTACATCGTATAACAGAGGAGAAATCATTTGGGTCCGGGAATTTTTAAGAGAAACTTTTTCTATTTCACTGCCCAAAACTTAAAGAACGTCAGTGGGACTCCAGCATCCCACTGGGCTTTACATGATCCTGCCTTTCTATCAAAGATGAGCCGGCTGCCTACAACACCCATGCCCGGGAGTTGAATGAATTGATCCAGATTGTGAGGGCATTCAGTATTTCTCACTAAAGGCACTCACGTCCACTAAAGACAAGTTTCTATTTTAGTACACTGAGATAAATAGTGTTGACACTTGGCTGTCATCCCTGGAAATAATTAGCCAGCAGGTTTGATTGATACAGCAACTCTGAGTTTCAGAGAGTGATACTATATTCCTAGCATAAAATAGGACACCTGGTTGAACTACTGTACCTAATTTTTGTCTGGAAAAGAATGCATTGCAGGTGTCTCATAGGATGGAGTTAGCTAGGCTGGAGAAATATTACAGGTAGAGGGAACCAAAGAAAGAAAGGGAGAATATGTGTTCAGGTAATTAGAAGTGGATCTGCATGAAGTAGGAAGGGACATTGGGAGAGAAACCTGGAGAGGTCTGCAAGAGCAAGATCATCAAGAATTTGACATGCTAGGTAGGAATTTTAGCTTTACCCTAAACATGATGGTAAGTCCATGAACAACTTAAATGGGGCAGGTATGGGTATAATCAAATGTGCATTTTTAAACAATTCAGGACCGGGCGCAGTGGCTCATGCTTGTAATCCCAGCACTTTGGGAGGCCACGGTGGGTGGATCACTTGAGGTCAAGAGTATAAGACCAGCTTGGCCAACACGGTGAAACCCCATCTCTACTAAAAATACAAAAATGAGCAGGGCATGGTGGTGCATGCCTGTAATCCCAGCTACTCTGGAGGCTGAGGCAGAAAAATCACTTGAACCTGGGAGGCAGCGGCTGCAGTGAGTGGAAATCGTACCATTGCACTCCAGCCTGGGTGACAGAAAGAGACTATGTCTCAAAAAATAAAAACTAAAAAAAAAAAAAATCAGGTTCATGGCAAGATGGCCTTTCTATTTACTAGAGTCACAACATAAGTTTTGAAAATATTAATAGTCAGGAATTTATTAAAGATTATACATTTGGTGTTCAGGAAGCTTCTACCTTGAAATCAGTAGCACACAACATACTGATGAGCGTTCTTACTGATAAAACAGAACACAGCTCTGTCCAGTAATAAAATAATTCCTCATAAATCCAGTTCTTTTCTTTTGAAACTTACATGGAAAGACCAAAATATGTAATTTTTTGTGAAAAGTCTCAAAAGAAAAGATCAATAAATTTAATTTCCCAAAATTTAAATATGAAAATTTAAATATAAACACAATATATGTTATGGACTGCATGTTTGGGTTCCCCCTACCAACAAAAAAAAGTTACATGTTAAAATCCTAACTCATAAGGTGATGCCGTTAGGAGGTGGGGCCTTGGGAATTAATTAGGTCATGAGGGTGGAGCCTCATGATAGAATTAGGGCCCTCGTAAGAAGAGACATCAGATCATCTCTTTCTCTGTTTCTCTTTCTCCCTCTCCCTACCCCTCCCTAATTGTCTCTCTCTCTTTCTTCTCTCCTCCATATGAGAACACAGCAAGAAGAAGGCCGTCTGCAAACCAGGAATCAGGCCCTCACCAGACACCGGATTTGCTGGCTGTTTATCCTTGGACTTCAAGCCTCCAGATCTCTGAGAAATACATGTTTATTGTTTAAGCCACTCTGTCTATGTTAATATATTATAGCAGCCTGAACTAAGACATTATCAGAAACCATACATATATTTTAAGGCAAACAAGTTGAGATCAAACAGTTGCAACATACATAAGATACAAGAGTTGCTATTCTTAGTATATAAGAAGCTTTAATACCTAAACATATCTATAAACCTACCAGTACAGAAAGAGCATTAATTCAAAAAGAAATACACAAGGCTAATGCCAATGAAACTATTTAATCTCATTAGTAATGATCAAATTCAGATCATCACGAGATATTTTTTACCTATGAACTTGGTAAATTTTGAAAATAACAGTGTAGTGAGATTGACATAGGAAACTGTCAAAAACTCCTGATGGCATTATGAACTGGTCGTAATAATACTAGTATTATTGCTATTGGTACTATTTCCTGATAGGAAAGGAGTTCAGTAGAATGTATCAAGTTTCAAAACAGGTTCATTTCCTTTGATGTAGTTATCTTTTTTCTATGAATCCAAAGAGAAAAATCAGAGAAATGACACAAGGATAATCAACATAAAAGTGTCAATAAACCTCTTCATTGCAAGTAATAAACCCAAATTGTAGTTATTTTTGAGTAAATAAGTCAGCAATTACAGCACATGCATACACACAATTTTTTCCAGCCAATTAATAATTCACCATGCTTGGAGTCAGAATTGAAATTGGTGCAAATATCCTACCAATGGTGTGATAACAGTTTGGAAGGGGTTTTATGAGGCCAAAATGAAGAAAAACAGTTGATACTAATATGAGGAGAGATAGGAAGATCATGGCACAAGACAGCTGGCTCCTGAGGAAGGATAACTGAAGAGGGTGAGCAAGAGCAAGGACAAGGTGGTTCACCAGGTAGTTTTCTAACTTCTATTAAGTGTTAGTAGGATGAATGGGCAAAGAAACAGGATATATGGAAGTGTTATTCTGGTTACCTCTTAGATTGCAGGAGACTTTATTTCCTTCCATAAAATTTTACTTTTCAAATTTCTATACTGAGCATGTATACTTACTGTTCATTCACTCAATCTATGTTTAATCCTTACTCAGTGCAAGACACTGTTCTAGGTGCTAGTGATGAGTCATGG
Organism: Colobus angolensis palliatus; assembly: GCF_000951035.1. Lineage (NCBI taxonomy): Eukaryota > Metazoa > Chordata > Mammalia > Primates > Cercopithecidae > Colobus > Colobus angolensis. The sequence continues at coordinate 32,917,257 of NW_012118487.1, forward strand.
AAGAAAACAGACAGACTCCTTCCCTCGAGGAACTTGTCTTCTCCACGCACAGATAGGCAAGAAGCAATACATATAATAAGTTCTATTACATATGTTAGGAAAGTATAGCAATGGGAAAGAAAAATAAAGCTAAGTGAAAGTAACCAGGAGTTCCAGGAAAGACAGCACATTCAGAGTAGTCCTCAGTGAGACAGAGATATTTGAGAAAAGATGAAGATGAGAAAAAATATTTATTTTTTTATTTTCCAAAACGTACAATTATCTGAAAAAAGAGAGATGGTATTTTAGTTCATCATGCTGCTATAACAAAATATGTGAGACTGGGTAATTTTAAAATAATAGAAATTACTTTCTCACAGTTCTGGAGGCTGGAAGGTCCAAGGCCAAGGTACCAGTAGGATCGGTGTCTGGTGAAGGCTCGATCTCTGCTTCCAAGATGGCACCTGGTAGCTGCGTTTATAAGAGGGGACAAGTTCTGTGTCCTCACATGGCAGAAGGGACAGAGGTCATAAAGGGACTAGCCGGTTTATTCCAGCCCTTTCTTAAGGCATTAATTTCATCCATGAGGGTGGAGCCCTCATAACCTAATCACCTAATCTCCATGTAATATTATTGCATTGGGGATTAAGTTTCAACATCGATTTTGTAGAAGAAATAAACATTCAAACCATAGCAGATGATAAAGAGTTTTGATGTGGTGACCGGAAGACTAAAGTCTAAATAATTTGGAAAAAGTATAAATTTCCCCTTTGGAGTGAAATTCATTGACATTTGAATCCACCTTAAGGAAAATATACCTGAGTAAAGAAAAACTAAATAAAGTACAAATAATTCATACTGCCAACATACTACTAAAAATAATTTTGACTATGAAAGGCTTTTGAAATTTCTTTTCTTCCCTGATTTTGCTCTCCAATGCAACAGTAACTGTGTATTTTGTGTTTCCTCCGACAACGAAAGAACCATTTTTCAACCTCCCAAGAGGACTTTGGGACCATGACTGGAAAATATCACGTGGCTTCCTCAGGACACTGCATGCTTATTAGTCATTAACTGCCTGAAAGCACAGTAGCATGATAGGTACAAGGCATCTTTTCTGCCTTTCTCATTTTGATGCAATAAGCCGAGTGCATAAAATCCAAAGAATAGTTTCCAATGAAGTTAATATAAGGGGCAGGGAGGAACATGATACAATCAAAATATTTTCAAATAATTCTAACTCCTTCCTAAATACTTGCCATTATCTCGACTCTGGTACACTTAATCCTTCTTATTCTGTCTTAAAATTAAAATATAATTTGCATTCACAAAAAGTCCCAGACAGAACATTTTGATGACTTAAATACGGCAGTGTCTCATTTTATCTCTTAAGTCTTTACCTTTGAGTCATTCTTAACACATTATTAAGCCCTTTTAAATAGATATTATAGGCTCAGAGCCAGCAGGGGATCTTCAAAAATTACTTACATCTATCACATAATCGCATTTGAGTTTCACTACAAACCTATGATGTTGTCATGTGAGTATTATTACTTCCATTTAATAGTTGAGAAGGAGAGCACAGGGATGTTCAAACATTTTTCTAGATCACAGTCTCAGAAAGTGGAAGAATTAGAACACCAGGCTTCTGACTCACAGCACAGTGCCTCTTCCAAAACACTGTGCTGTCACCCCACTACTTGGTGGTTGCTAGAGAATTTGACTTTTTAACTCAGTGAATTTTCTAGAAAACCAACCTTTATTTTTTTTACATGGCAATATTGTGGATTCTTCTTTCTTAAAATGTCACACTTTTACAGACTCACAGAAACTAGCTTTGTGTTCTTTTTTAAAGGAAGGCTTTGCTCTATCTTGTCTCAATATTCAATAGCAAATGATTATAGGAAAATGTCAGGAAATTGTGATGGAAAATGTTGAGACTGAACATTAAACTTTTAATTTTATTGTTAAATACATTTGCATTAAAGACAGCCATTAGAAATTATCACATAAAACCAAATAGCATTTTCAACTTATATTGTGTTGAATACCTACTGTGTTTTCCCCCAATGCTACCCTCCAGGAAAGCGTGATCTGGTTAGGAGGAGGGGCCAGGTGCAATAGTGAGAAGCCAGCTGCTCACAGGAAAGAGCTTGGTCTTCAGGGGCCTGGAGACCTGGTTTGAATCCCGGTTCTGTGACTTCGTACCTGTATGACCTCAGTTTCCTCCTCCATAAATTGGTGTTAATCCCCACTTCACACAGTGTCTGGCATGCACTCCATTTGCCCCCAGATCTGCTCTCCATACCTCTCTGTCCCATTCCCTGCTGTCCTCTAAGTTCTCCACTCTCAGGCTTCCGGGTCATGCGGATTCTGGCTAATTTCAATCAATGAGAAGCACTGTCAGGAGACTGGAAACAAACAGGAGTGAGAGTCTAGGGAATTTATTCCTCCTGCTCTCTCCCTCCTCTACAGGGACCTTCCATGACTATAGCCATGTTGAACAGCACCACTTAGTGGCTCCAACTCTGAATAGGGCCAGGAACACTAGAGCTCCTCTGCCTCTTTATGTCAGGGCTGACAATGACTCTACTGTGCCAGCTCCAGCAGTCCTTGTTGGTTGCCTTTACCCTTCCCGCACCTCTGTAAATAGTTCTTTCATTAAAAATGCCTTCAAAAAGCTAAGTGTGCCACCTGTGTCCTGCCAGGACCTGGATGGATTACACCATTCTATAAATACTAGCTATTATTATCATGAGTCCCAAACTTTTCAAACCTTCCTGAGACTTAATTTGGAAACCACAATATACCTGAAGGGTAAAGCCAGCATGGAAGGTTTCTATAGAAAAGGGGCATTGAGCTGGACCTTGAAGCAGAAACGTGGTGAGGCAGCATGCAGACAGTGGGAGGGGAGTGGTCATGCCCACTGATTATACCTTTTGTTAAATGACGTATGAGTTTATTTTTTTAACCAGAGGAAGGACTATGGAAATACGATCAAGAAACCGTGAAGAAGACAGTCAAAAGTCTCACCTATTTTATGTGCTTACTCTCCATTCTCCACTCCAGCCACCCGACCACAACCCCCACTTGAGAATGCAGCTAGGTATTTCAATGAAAGGCATTGCAAGGAAGGAGTACACTAAAATACATAAGTATATTGGGCATGATGTTTCTGAAGTAGGAATAGACTAAGGGATTTTATACAATTAGAGAATTTTGTTCCTCTTTCTAGACATTGTCCCTTTCAGTATCAGGCTCTCCAGCTTTCACTATCATGATATCTACCTGCCTGCCTTAGCTTCTGCTCCCCATTCCATGACCCCTTTTCTTCTTGTTGCTAAATCTTGTCTGCCATAAGGAATATACCCAGTTCACTCAGTACTTCCTGGAGCAATCAATATTTTGATCAGGCAAATGATTTCCCTGGAGTCATAAAATACAAACTGTTACATAATATGACATACACACACACACACACACACACACGTGTGTGTGTGTATATATATATATATATATTTGTCAAAAAGGGTCAAGTGTGTGTGTGTGTGTGTATATATATATATATATTTATATATGTACTCTTTTTCTGTGTGGCAAACTTTTTCTTTCATTTAAAAGCATTATTAAGGAATTACTATGCAGCAGGCACCGAGCTAGGTTCTGAGGATACAAACACTGTAAGGACTAGGTGCCTGCTTCTAAAAACCCAGAGTTTCGTAAGAAAATGATCGAGTCAGACCACAAAGGTGACCTGGATGTCAATATTGGCAAAAGTGTCACCAAGATGAGGTTGAAGGTGTTTTCGCTTTGGAACCGCTATCCTAGTAAATAAGCAGTGCAACAGACAAGTGCTATCAAGGGGACCAGTGAGGAACTGTGGCTCTCCAAAGCCTCCCAGGTTTCTCAGGGAGATGGTCCTGACATTTTGTTGCCAGTGAGAAGCCTCCAGGCCAGGAAGCAAAGAGCCCAGTGGCTTCAGATTGCACTTGATTTTGCCAGCTGTCCTCAGCTCCATCCCCACCTCCCTTTTATATTCTGCTTTATGCTGTAGGGCTTGTATCTGCCAAATACAGATCTCAGACTTCATTGACAACTGGTTTCATTGGAGGGCAAGAAATAAATCCTTTTCTCCCCAACTTCCCCCAAGAAAAGACTTAAGGAAAACAATATTCCTCAAGATGCCTGATCCACTGACGGAAGAACAAACCTTTAAAACTATGCTACAGATGGTTTGAAGCATCTCAACAGTGTCAGCAAATTCTGTGCATAAGATCACACTGAAATTACAGAGGGAGTTATAAAAACAATATTTATGCCTGAGTCCCACCCTGAGATACTATGATTTAACAAGAATCGGGTATGGCCTGGGCATTGGGATTTTTTTAAAGCTTCCTAGAAGATTCTAACATGCAGTGAGGCTCAAGCACCAGTGAAAATCACTATATTAGGTCACAGGCTTTTGGTTTTCTACCAAACAATATATCAATTTATTCTATAATTTCATTTTTGTTAAAAGTAAAAGTAAAAAATTACTTATCAATTAAATAGTGGAATCGAAACATGGAGTCTGAAGACCTGGCTCTGCCAGTATATCTATGGAGGCTTGGAAAACCCTCAAGCTCTTCTGGGCCTCTACTTCCTCACCTATAATACAAAGGAAGAAACTAAGATTTAATGACCAACAGGTATGTTCTCCCAGCACTGTGAAATATTGTCTCATTTACCCTGCAGTCAATTTTATGACTACTTATCCCATTATTATAGATGAGAAAACTGGAAAGCAGAATATTAAGCAATTTTCAAGGCCACATAACTGCTAAATGTGAAACACAGAGATTGAAACCTGGCCTGACTGACCCCCATGTCCAGGCTCATTCTGCCAACCTCAGGATGCTGTCCAGAGTCCCCTGGAGCCTTAAAATTTTGGATGAATGTCAGCTATCAATGTAATCAAAACTACCACGTGTTCAGGAGTGTTTCTGTATCTTGAGGTAAAGGTTAGAAAGAAGTTGACACATTTTATTCTTTATCAAAAAGGGTCAAGTGACAGACACTATTTAAAAAAAGTCCTTCTACTTAATGAGATTTAATAACGCCCTAGACCCAGGGGCGTATCATATGCATGAAACCTAACTGCAGATGTGACCCAAGTAAGAAAAGCCACCAGATGAATTAATGAAAAACAGAAACAAAGACATAAGAATAGATAACAACACTATGAAGATACTCAATATAAATATCTAGTGATACATACTCATGTGCAATGTCTCTTCAATATGGATTTCGTAACTATTTTTCTGAAATGTTGAAACAACACTAACTAATATAAGAGAAAAACCATTACATTAGAATGATAACTAGAAAAACAGGAGTCCATGGAATTATTTTAACATCATAACAAACAGTTAAAATGTTTTCATTAGACATATTGAATAGATCATTGCTCTCAAAGGAAGCACAAACTGAAATATTTGGTCTAAACCCTGAGTATAAAGGATTGTTAACCAAGCAAAGTATAAATTAGATATATGCTTCATGCTGAAGTTTATTTTAAGTATCTCCCAACATCATTAGGCATTTCTAATAATAAATCATCAATCCCCTTGTAAGTCTTGTAGAAAACTTGAGGAAAAGAAAAATAAAGGCTACACTGGGAAATAATAACAGATAAATGCATTCTTTTCTTTATGTCTAATCTGCCCTACAGAAACTACTCAAACTTCTCCGTGGCAATTCATTATTCACTCATCTGAGAGTTTTATGTTAGACTTAAAATAATTTGCTGAACAAAAGAAATGTCATTCCAATAGACTTGAAACATTCCAACGGGAATGTCCAATGACATACCAGTCATTGTCCAGTTTCTTCAACTTTGCAATTAACTTATATTTGTGCAATTAACCTATACTATCTAAAGATGCTTGGAAAAAGTTAGTTTTATTACCTTTTTATAGGCATGCTACCACTAGGATGATTAAAACACAATAACACAATGTTAAAAGGGAAGGGTTAGAAGATGAATACAGAGAATGAGTAAATGCTTCAAACTCACCACATAAAAGCTTCCTGGGTGATGCTAAAGTACAAGTTTCCAGAACCAGTAAGAACCCCTATATTAGATCATTATTTTCTTTCTTTTCAACTAAGTTACCATTTATTAACTTAAACTCTAAATTTATTTTATAAACAGCAAAATCACCTATCAAACATAACAGAATAATCGGTCTATTAGTCCATCCTTGTACTACTATAAAGAAATACCTGAGACCAGGTAATTTATAAAGAAAAGGGGTTTAATTGGTTCCACAGGCTGTACAGGAAGCATAGCTGGAGGCCTCAGGAAACTTACAATCATGACAGAAGTTGAAGGAGACACAGGCACATCTCACATGGCCATAGCAGGAGCAAGAGAAAGAAGGGGGAGATGCTACATGCTTTTAAACAACCAGATCTGTGAAAACTCACTCATTATCACAATAACAGCAAGGGGGAAACCTGCCCCCCGTGATCCAATCACCTCCCACCAGGCTCCTCCTCCAACACTAGGGATTATAATTCGACAAGAGATTGGGGAAGGGACACAAATCCAAACCCTATCAATTGGTCGTTGAAACTTGAAGTCCAAAGACCTCGGTGCCTAGGTGCAAAAGCATTAGAGGTAGGAGTGATACAATGTCAGATCTTCATTTTTAATGTTTCACTGGCTTCAAAGAGGGGAGAATGACTCAGAAGGGCAGAGACTATGGAAACCCTGTAAGGAAGTGACAGCAGTAGTCTAGGAAAAAGATGATGGTATTTGCCCTCTCTGCACCTTGGCTCTCTTAGCTGCAAAATACAGGGTGCTAAACAAGATAATCCCTAAAGACCTTTTGGGCTTAATGCCATCAAACACAAAGATGGGATTTTTGTTGGAGAAGGACGTATTATTAGTCCGGTGCACAACCCAAAGTGGTAAAATGAAAGTAGGAAGTGCATAAAAGTTAGATTCTTTCTCTATTATTTCCACCAGTATTAAAAATGCTGTAACAACTCTGTTTTTAAAAAATCATTGACCCATATTTTCTTCTAGCAACCTTCACTTTTTCTCTGCTCCCTATTTAAGCAAAACTGTTCGCAATAGAGCCTTCACCATAATTACAGGTAGATGGGCAGTGATATTACCCCTAGAATTTGCAAAAATAGCATGCTTAGCTAGAAAAGAAAATATTCTTGGTTTAAAGCCTTAATAAGAACAAAATGGAAGTTTTAAGGCTAGTTTTCTTTTTGAAGAGTTTCCCCTGAGTAAAATTACATACATGGACATTTCTATTCACAACAAATACCTTATTTATCTTCATTCTCCCTTCTCTAGGCAACATCCATAAAAGGGTTTTGCAGATAATAAGTGTACAAAAGAGATGCATTGCATGAGTGAATGAACAGAGTTTTGGTTTTTTTTTTTTTCCTTTGGAGTGTTTTTTCCTGATGAAATTTTATCCCCAATTTTTTAAAAGAATTTTATTACTCTGTGGCCAGATCACCAGATGATCAATGTCTAGTCACCACAAGAGATAATTCAGGACATGGCTCTAATATCCCTTTACAACTGAGTATCTGCTATGTGCAGACACTATTCTAGGACCTGGGGATACAAAAGTGAAGACAGATTAAGCCTGACTTTATGAAACTTTTATTCTGGTGTGGAAGACACATAAAAATTAATAAATATAGCATAACATCAATAATATTAGGTAGCAATAAGAGCTACTAAAAAATGTAGGACACTGTTCGGTTTACCCCTTTATGGATAACATTCACTTTAAAGGGAATTTGCAGGGGCTGGAGGTATCAATTGGGTCAGTGATAGCCAGGGAAAAGGCTCTAAGAAAAAGTGTAAAGTGATGGGAAAAAAGAAACCAAGATGATGAGAAAAGTAAAAAAAAAAAAAAAAACTAGTTACCATCATGAAATAAAACTGCAAATGGACGGTGGTTAGGCCTAGCCTCAAAGATGTGAGTGGCGTAGGGGCACAGCATGTAAATATCTGAGAAAGAGCATTCCAGGCACCAGCGACAATAGTTACAAAGCCCTGGTAGAGGAGCATCTTTGCACTTTCAAGGAATATCCAAGGATGTAGAAGATAACAGGTTAGGCAGGTCAGCAGGGAACAAACTATGTAATGATGTGAAAAATTTTCCATTCTACTTTGGAGGATTGAAACAAAGATTGACATCATCACTATTTCATTTTAAGAATCACAATGGCTGCTGTTTGCAAATTTGGCTTTAGGGAGAATGAAATAGGGAGACGAGTTAAGAAATTATTGCAGTCCTCAGACAAGAGACGATGGTAGTCTAGACTTTTTTATGGCAATATAGAAAGCAAGACATGGTTTTATGCAGAGTATATTATGAAAATAGAGCCAAACGGTTGTCTGAATGTTGAAGGTGACAGAGAGATTTTGAAAATGACTCCAATATTTGTAGAGTGAAAGTCTTATAATTGACAGAGATGAGGATTCTGGGGAAGGCAAAGCTTTATTGAATAGTGCGTAAATTAATTTTGGGACATGTTAAATGTGAGATACGTCTATGGTCTGAATGTGTTCCCCAAAATTCATGTATTGGAAACCCAATACAACCATGTTTGCAAGGTGGGTTATTTTAGGAAGCATTTAAGTCCTGAGGGTTCCACCCTCATGAATAGATTAAAAAGACTTGATGGGGAAAGTTTGTCCCCTGTATTAGTCCATTTGCATTTCTATAGAGGATTATCTAACGCTGGATAATTTACAAAGAAAAGAGGTTCATTTGGCTCACGATTCTGTAGACTGCAAAAGAAGCATAGTGCCAGTATCTGCTTCTGGTGAGGGCTTCTGATAGCTTCCATTCATAAAGAAAGGTGAACAAGGAGCAGACATGTCATGTGGTGAGAGAGGGACCAAGAGACAGGAGGTGGTGCCAGGCTCTTCAACAACCAAATCTCATGTGAATCAATGGAGTGAGAACTCACTCATTACTGTGGGAGAGCACCAAGCCATTCATGAACCAATGGAGTGAGAACTCACTCATTACTGTGGGAGAG
>NW_012118487.1:32926431-32930859 GCF_000951035.1 Colobus angolensis palliatus
ATTCATGAACCAATGGAGTGAGAACTCACTCATTACTGTGGGAGAGCACCAAGCCATTCATGAACCAATGGAGTGAGAACTCACTCATTACTGTGAGAGAGCACCAAGCCATTCATGAGGGATCCACCCTGGGACCCAAACACCTCCAACCAAGCACCTCTGACATTGAGGATCACATTTCAGCATGAGATTTGGTGGGGTCAAACATTGAAATATCAGTCCTTTTTGCTTGTCAACCTTCAGTTATATGAGGACACAACATTTCTCCCCTCTATAGGACAGAGCATTCAATGTACTACTATAGAAGCAGAAACTCAGGTCCTCAGCAGACAATGGACATAGAGCACTTTGATCTTGGACTTCCCAGCTTCCAGAACTGTTAAACAAATTTCTGTTTTTTATGAACCACTTAGTCTTGGGTATTCTGTTATAGCAGCACAAACACACTAAGACAAACGGTTATTATACATTCAAGTGTAGATGTTAAGAAAGCAGTTCAATGTATTAATTAGTCTACAGTAAAGGAGAAAGATTAGAACCCAAGATAAATATTTTTCAGTGTTTGTGTATTGATGGTATTTAAAGTCACGGGATTGGATGAGACTATCTAAGTGAGCATAGGTAGAGAACTAAAGAGGTCAGATTGCTCAGTCCTGGAGCCCTCCAATACTTAGAAATAAAATGTAGAAATCAAATGATACAGAGCAAAAAGAAAAAAATCCTATCACTGAATAAGTCTGGAGACTGAGATAGAAGAAAAATCAGAATAGGATGCTCCAGAATCAACCCAAAGAGGAGGATGTTTAAAGAACGAAGGATACAAATGCTATTAAGAACTCTGGAGCAATGAGGACTATGAAGTAGCCACTGGATTTGGAAATGCAAAAGTCATTGGTTGCCTTAACAAGAGAAGTTTTAATGGAGTGTAGGGGAAACTATGTTTACCTTCACCTTTCCTTGGGTTATAATTCCAAATTCTGTGGAGAATGTTAATGTTTAGTATGATTATTTTAAATGTTTGCATAGAAGACAAAGCCTGCAAATAACATTTAAATTCTACAAAACAAGCTTTGATCACAGTCACTAACCTGTTTCAAATTGCCAGATCTCTATAATATTCTTCTCTTAAGATGCTAAATATTTAGAAAGCCAAGCCAACTTTTATTTTCCTATTGTCCCCTAATTTATTGCCAGAAAGCATTGTCTCAACCATGAGAATGAGAAGTAAATAAAGAAAAAAGAGAAATCAATACCTAACCTGCATGACAAATTTTTTGGCAAGACCTGTCAGAATGACAACTTTTTTAAGTGTGTGGAGCAATTGAATTAAAGTTTCTATTTCAAGGGAACATTAAACCAGAAACCAAGCTATATTTATAATACGACAAATACATTTGTCTTTGTGGCTACTTATAGTTTTAAAGAAGACATATGGGATTATCTTAACCCAGAACATCATGACTTATTTATATATAATTTCATAATAACATAATTGAGTTCTATACCATATAAGTTAAATTATATTCTTGAATACAATATATTAATAACATCAGCACAATTTCAAAAACTTTTTAATGTTTGTATTAGAATAGTAGATGAGATAAAATGTTCATGTTGTTGGTAATCACAAAAATACTTTTTTAAAGACAAAACTCATATCAATCATCTTTACCTTAAGGAAAAATGAATATTAGAAATTTTTTATTTTATTTTTCAATTTATAGTTTTAAATATGTAAAAAATTAACATAATGAAATTGTGCAAATACATGATCTGTAATTTAAAATGCAATGATGAATAACTACTCGAATGGAAATTATTATCCAGAAGCGATAAACAACTTAAAGTTTATTTTATGACATATATTATTTCATACTTAGTTTTCACATATTCCCATCTGAAACTGTTGTTATTGATATCTATTTTTATGTGTGCTCTGGTTCTTACAGCCATTTTAAATGAACATTAGCAATGTGTCTTTCCTTTAAAATGTAAGCTATACCAAATAGTATTTGCTTATACATATCTTATTTATGAAATTTGCTTATACATATCTTGCTTTATGTAATATAAAATCCCAAAAACATAAATTCGTACACAGTAATACATTGCTTAAAAACATTAGAATTATTTAGATAGGCAAATGGAAAAAAAAGTCTACTATCACATTGCATGGTCATTATTTCTCCTATCTACTCACACAATACCAAGAGGTTAGACACAGTGAAACTTAGCTTTAAATGTTGGAGTAAATTAGTGATTACAATTTTACCTCTCTCTGCCCTATAAAATTTCATCACATGTTCTTTAAAAGCACCAAAACATAATGTCCTATTTTCTAGTGAGTTAAATAAGCATTGTTTGAATTCATATATATCTAGGGCTGTTTTACCTATTGTGGCTGCATAAAATAGGGCATAATACCAACTCCTGAAGTAGTTTAAAATTGACATAGATAGACTATTGTTTCTGGATGAGATACTATGTGAGGGGGGAAGCTAATAGGTAGTGTCAAACTAGATAAGCTATAAGAGTTACACTTTTAAAGCTGTAAGACATTAGAGTTTAAGACATCAGTGTTAAAGACTTCAGAGCTGTGGAAGCAAAGAGAAGATGAACTAAAATCCCAGAAACAGAAGAGCCCAGTCTTAGAGAGCTGGAGATTGAGCTGATTTCGACAGAGGGACTCTGAGGAAAAACGAAAACAGTAGAGTTCTTGATGGATATGCAAGCTGGCAGGACAGATTAGAATTTGAAGTACATACAAACACATGGCTGTTTTCATCTACAGAACATCTGCTGAGTTTTTGGCTAGTGGGAATGCTGAGATGCTGGATCAGAAAGACAAAATGACATATCTTTAGTCTCATACTGCTTAGGCGGTGAGGCAGACAGATTCCATGTAGCCCTCTTGATCTTCACCTTTGAGAATTCGTACCCTTGTGGAATCCCCTCCACTTAAGTGTAGGACCTGTGACTGGCTTCTAACCAAAAGCATATGGCAAATTCTGGAAGGTGTCACTTCCACAATTGTTATATAAGATTGTAACACTTCTCATGTTAGGAGACTCTCTCCCTTGCTGACTTTGAAGAAGCAAACAGGTGTGTTGGGAAACCTATGTGACAGGGAACTGAGGCTGACAACTGGCCAAAAACTACGTGGGAACTAAGTGCACCTTCAGGCTGACAGCCAGCAGGAAATTGGGACCCACAGTCCAGAATGCAGAACCATACAAGGTACTGAATTCTGCCAAAACCTCATGACCTTGAGAGTGGATCCCTTCCCAGTTAAGCCTTAAAATGAGAACCCAGATTTATCCAAAACTTTGATTGTCACCTTGCAGAAGATCTAGCTAAGCCATATACAAATTCCTGACTCAAAGACTGTAAGATAATAAATGTGTGTTTAAGTTGCTAAGTTGTAGTAACTTGTTATGCAACAATAGAAAGCTAAAACAGTAGATAAAGTATAATAGAGGAAGAGGTCCTGCACTAAGAAAAAAAATGGAGGAGGAGAAGAAAGTTTAATCAAAATTCAGCTAAGACTTAATCCAGATCAATCTCTAATTGGATCAACATAGTCAGACTTTCACCCTACTTGCCTAGCAGAACAAAGAACATACCATCTCTGGGTGACAATAAAATCACCTTCAGCATCTACCAATCTTTTTATTAAAAAATTCCCAGCATACAATAAAAAATTAAAAAACAGGCAAAGAGGTAGAAAAATGTAACCAATAATCAGAACAAAACAAGCAATAAAAACAGACCCACAGATAAACCAGGAATTGTAGATAGCAAAAAAAAAAAAAAAAGTGAAATAAATATTATGTGTAAGATAAAATAGAAAAATGTCTGAAATATAAGATTTTGTCAAAGAATAGAAATCTAATTTAAAAAATCAAATGAATATTCTAAAAGTCAAAAATTAGCAAATATTTAAACATTGTTGAATGAATCAGTAGTAGCCTGAACATGACAAAAGAGAGGAATGATGAACTTGATGACAGATCAATAACAATATATCAAAACTGAAGCACAGACTGTAAGAATAAAAAGAAAAGAGTATAAGAAATATATGGGGCAGAATAAAAATAATATTTTTGTCATCTAAGTCCTGGGGGAGAGGAGAAAAATGAGACAGTAGCAATATTTCAAGATATAATGACGAATTTTTCCCCAACCCATGAAAGTTAACAACTTATCTATCCCAGAAGCTCAGCTAATGCCCAACAGAATAAATAAAAAGAAAATAAAAATCTGAACATGTTATATTTAAGGTTTTAAAAAACAATGATAAAAAAATCTAAAAAAGCCAAGAAGAAATATTACCTTAAAACAAGAAAAAAAAAGACTGACAAATGACTTTTCAAAAGAAATATTGAGAGCAAAATAAAACTGAAAGCATTTAAAAAGTCCTAATATATA
>NW_012118487.1:32930909-32955462 GCF_000951035.1 Colobus angolensis palliatus
AACTTAGAACTCAAAACTGAAGGAGAAATAGCCATTATTTGACAGAAGTAAGTTGAGTGAATTTGTTCATCAGAAGGTTGGCACCACAAGAAATGTTTTACAAATTTTTCCATGGAGAGGTAAATGATATCAGAAAGGAGCACAAAGTTGCAGACTGTATTAAAAATCATGCAAAAGGTTTAACATGCAAAGAAATATAAATATTGACCTAGTAAACCAATAATAATGTTTTGTGCTTTTATCATTTATGAACAAACAAAATATAACAATAGTAAAAGACTGAGATGGATGTTAAATAAAGTTAAATTTTTGTTAGATTGACTTGTAAGATTCTTGCATTTTTCTTGAGAAGTCCTAAAAAGTACTATTTTATAATAGACTATAAGAATTTAAGTGTAATCTCTAGCTTAATCCCTTAAAGAATATTTGAGAACCCATAACTAAGGCTAATGTAGAAGGCAAAATGGAATACTAAAAAATAATACAAAGACTTTAGAAAAGGAAGACTAAAGGACCAAACAGTAGATGGGAAAAATTAAAAACTGAATATCAAAATGGCACATTTAAACTAAATTATATTGGTAAATAAATTTAAATAGCTACAAATTAAATAGATTAGTTGTCTCCTTTCTTGGCATACATCCCTAAAACCTTTAGAACAATCCACACCCCATGGGAAGCATGTGACCCAGGTCTGCTATCAATGCAGCCCAACACAAATTCTAAACAATTATGAGATATTTTTGTGATTTTTTTTTTTTTTTTTTAGCTAATCAGCTATTGTTAGTATTAGTGTATTTTATGCATGGCCCAAAACAATTATTTCAGTGTGGCCCAGGGAAGCCAAAAGATTGGACACACCTGCTTTAGAATCTCCAAAGTAATGTCTTTTTGTATACTAATGAGCTGACTGATGGCAGGCAACTCCTAGGTAGCTTCAGGATGGGGGCTGGTCACCAGAAAGACCAAGACATGATTAGAGAGTAGGAACTTTCAGTCCCATTCCCCAACCTCTGGGGAGGGAAAAAAGGCTGACATTTAAGTTAATGGTTTAATCAATTGTGCCTCCATAATGAAGTTTCCATAAAATCCAAAAGGATTGCATTCAGAGAGCTTTTGGGTAGTTGAGCACATGGAGGCTCCCAGAAGGTGATACACCCAGAGAGGGCATAGAAACTTCACACCCCTTCCCTCACACTTCTCCCTATACACCTCTTCATTTGTATCTTTTGGAGTATCCTTTATAATAAACCAGTGAACATGTTTCCCTGAGTTCCTTAAGCTGTTCTAGCAAATTAGTCAAACTCAGAGAGGGGATCATGGAAGACTCACCTTGAAACCAGTCACTCAGACGTTCTGGAGGCTGGACTTGCAACTGATAACTCAATGATGGGGACGGGAGGTGGGGAGTAGGGGCAGTCTTGTGGGACTGAGACCTCAACCTGTGAGATCTGATGCAGTTTCCAGGTAGAGTGTTGAAATTGAATTGGAGGACACCCAGCTGCTGTCTGCTGCAGAACTGATTGCTTGGTTGGTGTGTAGGGAGCAACTATTACACATTTGGCCACAGAGGTCTTCTGTGTTGACTGTTGCTAAGTGAGAAAATAGAAAACAAAACAAAACAAAACACTTCGAGTGTGTTATGAAAGTAAACAGTTAGAAAAATATATACAATGCAAATACTAAACAAAAGAAGATGCTATGGCTATGTTAACATTGTACAAAATGGTCTTTAAGGCAAAAATTTTGGAAAAGATGAGTCATTGAAATGATAAATGGATCAATTCAACAAATGTAACAATGTTAAATCTGTATGCTCCTAATAGCATAATTTCAAAATATATGGAGCAAAAATTGAGGCAATAAGAAGAAAAAATAGGCCCACTGAGTTGAAGATTTTAACAGACTTCTCTAAGTAACTAATAGAAAAGCAAAAAGTGACCACGTAATAATAGAAAAGATTTAAAGAACATTATCTAACAACATGATTTCATTGTTAATTATACAGCACCACATACAATTTCAAGTTCATGTGGAATATTTAGCAAAATAGATTATATGCTGAGCTACAAAGTTTTCTGAGAAATCTAAGTAGACTTTTTGATTTTGTTTTTACTCATTGGTACAGTGGAGTGGTGATTTTGAAGCTCCTTACACGCTTTACAGGAAAAGAGAGGACCTGGGCTATCAATTTAAACATAATAGGTTGCTCTTCATTTGTAAAATGTCCATAGTAATACTCAATCTCAAGTGAGAGTCTCAAATTTTTATAAAATAGCTTTGAAGAGAATCAAACACTATAAAAACACAAAGCAATTATTGTTCAAATTAATGGCAGACTGTGGTATCATAGTTTCAATACATTGCATATATGAGAAACTTGGGCAATATTATTTCGTTAAAATATTAGGTCATGCCTAATTTTTCAGATTGCCCTTCATTTTGCAAACCAAATTAACTTCATCCAGTTTAATCGATCAGTAAAATGTTACCTGAATATTTCAGTATACTAGGTACTTACAGATCAGCAAATCATTCATTTTCCTGAAAATGAATTCACCCTTCCTCAAATTTAGAATTGTTACCTTCTACTGCAAGTAAAAATGAATACCCAAAATCAAAGAATATAAATCCACAAAAAAGAACTTAAATTTGCTGTTATAAACCTGAACTTAATAGCCCAACGATAGGTCATCTAAGCATAGTACCAATGAATTGTTAGCTGAATTTTGATATTAAAGTCTCAATGTAAAGATTTTGTTTGAGAGAAAAACAATTGATGTTAAAAATACAATAAGTGAAATAGAAAGAAAATCTCATAACAAATGTTTTGTGAGATTTGTGAACTAGAACAGATGTTTTCCTCAAATTATTACAATTTTCCTGATTTCCTACAAGCTATTTTCTTAACTGCTTTTGTGAATGTTAGCAACTTTAAACTTGTATTCACCATTTAAGAAGCAACAAAAAGGGAGGAAGATTTAATTTGTTTTCTGTCTGCCTTATCTAAAACATTGAATTTTCAGTTCCCCGATTCTGAATCTTTGCTTTTTAAGATAGGGATGATAATACTTAACGTTTCTTGCTTTCAAAATGAGTTCCTTAACAAAACCGAGAAGACTCAACCTTCCGAGTGCTTGCTGGGTACCACAGGGGACATGCTATCTACCACAGTTCACAGGGTACAAGGATTTGACCTTCTTATCAGTACTTGCTGAGTACTATAGGGAACATGCTGTTTGCTAAGGTTTATGGGATATAGGGATGGTTTCTACTTCCAGCGTGTTTTTTATGTGCTATGCTTAGGTGGTCCATCTTAGCAGCTATATTTACAGTGCCAGAAGACTTTGAAGGTATGGCAAAGAGTTTCAGTGTGGACTAAAGATATCTAAAAATATAAAAACTAAACGTAATAGCCTTCAAAGTAGAATTTCACTTGGCAAAATTCCTGGTAACTTTACTATCTGGCTACTAGACCTCAAAAAGATTCCTAACCTAATGATAAGTTTCTAAACCTAGGAATTGAGTTATAGTTAATGTCCAATGGCAAATGCCCTCAAAATAGTGACATTCTGGGGGCACTTTCTGTTTATTAGCCATAATTACCATCTTTTAAATCCCATTTTTCAGGACTAGAGATAAAAATAGGGAAGATAAAGTACACTAGACTTGAATAAAATTCTGGAAATCATCAACAACATCATTTTGTAGGACAGCAGCCCTTATTAGTGACTTGATGAACAAAATTCACCCTAAGAGTAAATGAAAAGGTGACGGGTCTCTTGGTTCCTGGTCTACACTTGCTGTCTTTAAAGCAGAACAAATTTGAACATAAATTTATGGAAGGAAATGGTAAGTCACATGAGAATCTAAAACAGTACTGTCACCCTAGAGTGAAGCTGATGATAGTGGTAAGTGAAAATAGCTGAGAGAATGCAAATAGGAGCAAGCAATGAGTGTGCAATTCAGGGCAAAAGGTATGTCTCCTCCAAATCAAGGAAAGTGAACTCTCAAAGATTATCATCTCAATAATGTCATTATATTTAGTAATATTATTTCTCACTAAACAAAAATACTGAGAGTTATTGGAAAAGGCTAACACTAATGCATGGACTACCTGGGCTTTTTTTTGTTCACTTAGACATGACGTGATGTTGTAATAGCTCATCTTTAATAAAACAAAATAATTCAACTTCAACAGAAGTTAGCATACTGTCAACTTTTATCACACAGTCAGAGAAGCAGTACTGATTTCAGAATTTGCCTCTACGACCGTCTTCATCAGAATGATGATGTTGATTAAAACTGTAGAATCCTGAAACCCATCCTAGGCCTCCTGAGCCAGGATCTTCGGACAAGTGATTCTCTGCAGCACCATAAAGTCTGTGAACTCCTGAAAAGACACTCTGACCTCCTGCTTACATTTAAGTTCCGTCTTAAACTTTTTAATTTTCTTCTAAAGTGTCACCTAATGAAAGTTTGAAGTGCTGTAAGAATTACTTGAAACCTCCTACATTTTATCCTGAATACTTTTTAAAACCTACTTTCTAGTTACAGAGCTTAGCATAATATCCTTTTAAGTGCTTTAAATTTCTGCTTGAATCAGGATGACAATGATGGAAAATAAATGCCTTCAGGAGAGATCTAGAATGAGGGGAATAATGGCTAAAGCTTACAATGTGCCAGACATTGTTCTAACTGCTTTATATGCATTAATTCAATCCCCTAAACAAGCTCCATAAGATTTATTATCACTGATAGCACTATTTCCATTTTGTACTAGTAGAAACTGAGGTGCAGAAAAGGCTACATTCTCAGCATAAAAAACTAGTCAGTGAAAGAACCAGGATTCAAACCAAGGCAGTTGGGCATGATAGCTACTATTCTAAACACCACCCTACTGTCAGTCTGCAGAAGTCAGTGGGATTTACTCATTGGTTGTGTATGAATTGCAGTTTCAAGAGGTTTCTAACTTAAGACATGTTTACTAACTTAGTTCATGTTTATTGAAATGGGAATAAGTACTAGCAAATGCAATAGCACATATATAATGGCTTTATTATACAGAATGAAAAAGAAATTGCTGATTTCTCAAACAAACCAAGGTGGAATAAGCCCAGTGTATCCTTTCTCTCCACTGATTACAAGCATAAATCCTGGAGAAAATAAAGAAAAGCAACTACCTGAGAACTCTGAAAGAAAAATAATAAAAGGAGAGTAGGAAGGAAGGTCACAACGTGAAGAATGGCCAGTATAGCAGTGAGTTTACTAGGTTTTTTCTCTCTCATTTATCCATAGGCTTTGACCCAAGGGTGGGCCAAGTCCCAGAACTGTGCAGCCAGCACAAACAGTGAAACTCCAAAAGAAGCTCCCTATCTCCAGCCAGACAACCAGAAAAGAGGACCACTACATGCTAGCAAGGAAGGATACAGGGACTCCTCTCTCTCTCTCTCTCTCTCTCTCTCTCTCTCTCTCTCATTTTTTTCTATCTGGCCTTCCTGGAGACCAGCTCCAGTCTAAAAATGGCAATGCTGTCACAGCAAAAGGACTAGCAGTGGTATAATGAGCATCTGAAATCTTAAGGAAAACTCCTTCCCTCTGGCTAGAAGAATGTGGGAAAGGCGGTATTACAATTCCAGAGGGGCAGCAGCAGGTGGGGAGAATATTCCTCTTTTTCGCTTTTTGTGTGATGGTTAATTTCATGTGTCAACATGACTGGGCCACAGGATGCCCAAATATCTGAGTAATCATTATTTCTGGGTGTGTCTATGAGGGTGTTTCTAGAAGAAACGAGCATTTGAATTGGCAGATTGAGTAAGGCAGATGGCCCTCCCCAATGTGGGTGGGCATCATTTAATCCATTGAGGGCCTGAATACAACAAAAAGACAGAGGAAAGTAGGATTTGCTCTCCCTCTGCCTGACTGATTGAAATGGACATCTGTCTTCTCCTGCTTATGGCACACCTGCTTCTCAGGCCTTCAGACTCAGGCTGCAATCTACCCTATTGGCCCTCCAACTCTCAGGCTTTCAAACTGAACTATTATATATGACTCAGTCCTATTGTCATTTCTCCCCAAAATGATCTATAAATTCAACATAATTGTAATTAAAATCCAGCAATATTATATATATATACACACACATATTTACAATACATATGCATATATGTATTGATATATGTAACGTATATATTTATATATACACACAGATATATAATATATATACCATAAAAACTCCTTTGTTTCTGTTTCTCTACAGAATCATGGCTAACACACACTTCTTCTCTCTTTGTTTCATCCTGAGGGCAGACAAACTGTGCAACTGCATGGGGTAGAGGAGACAACACTCATATTATGAGGCCATCGTTACCCAAATAACCAAAGCAAGTCAAAGATATAAGAGACTGCAGACCGATGTCAATTATGAATATAGATACAAAATACTCAACAAAATATTGGCAAATCAAATCTAGAAATATAAAAAACAATAATACCCCTCAACCAAATGGGGCTGATGTCAGAAATGCAAGGCTGATTTGACATTTGAAAGTCAATATAATTCACTGTATTCACAGACTGAAGAAGAAATAATATATGATTATATCAATAGATGCAGAAAAAATGACAAAATACTAATGTTCATTTATTATTTGAAAGAAACATCTCTCAGTAAACTAGAAAAAGAAAGAAGCATCAGGTTAAGACCTATTAAAGAGTATTTATTTTTTTAAAAAAAATCTACAGCTAACATCACAATGAGCAGTTAAAGATTAAATGCCTTCCTCCTAAGATTAAGAACAAGTTAAGGATGCCTGCTTTCACCCTTCCTTTCAGCCTTATTTTGGAAATCATGCCCAGTTCAATAAGGTAAGAGGAAGAAGTAAAGAATATTCAGATTAGAAAAGAAAAAATAAAACAATATTTGCAGATTACATTATTGTTAACATAGTAAATCCCATGATATATTTACAAAAATTTTCTAAAACTAATCATGAGTTTTCAAATTCACTGTATAAGGATCAATATAGAAAAATCAATTGTATTATTTATATACAGCAATAAAAAATTGAAATTGGAAATTAAAAGAAAACAGTACCATTTACAATAGCAACAAAAAAATTGAAATTAAATACATAAGTATAAGACTATAAAACAATGAGAGATGTTAAAAAAGATATAAATCCTTGAGGATACATGCATGCTCTTGAATTGAAAGACTCAGTATTATTGTCAATTCTCCACAAAATGATCTATAAAGGCAACACAATTGCAGTCAAAATTCCAGCAAAATTTCTTGTAGATATCAAAGGAACTGGAAAAGCCAAAACAATTTTGATGAAGGAAAAATGTTGGGCTGGATTTCAAGAATTATTATAAAGCTACAATAGTTAACATAGCGGAGTATTGGTGAAAGAGTAAATGCACAGATTAATGGAACAGGACAGACAGTCCAGAAATAGACGTACAATTGATTTTTAACAAAAGGGCAGAGATAACTCAATGAAGAAAAGATTCATATGTAAAAAAAAGATCTTTAGCTTATTTTACTCATACAAAACTACACTCATAGATCTGAAAATTAACATTAACTCAAAATCAATCATAGAAATAAGTATAAAATATAAATCTATAAATTTCATAGAAGAAAATACCAGAGACAATTGTTTTGATCTTGGGATAGGCAAAGAGTTCGCAGCTACCACAGGTGAGGAATGATCCATATAATAAAAAATTACTAAGTTGGATTTATTTTAAAACATTTGATCTGTGGGCAAAAAAACTGCTAATAGAATAAAACAATAAGCCACAGCCTGGTAGAAAATATTTGCAATTCACATATGTGATGAAAATTTGTATGGAAGATATATTTTAAAATCTCAAAACTCAATGATATGAATGAAAACAAAAATCCCAATTAAAAAATGGGCAAAATGTTTCAGTAGACATTTCACAAAAGAAGGTAAATGAACAGCAAATAAGTATATGAAAAAGTGCTCACTATCATCAGGGAAATGCAAATTAAAGCCACAATGAGATACCACTATACATCTACTAGGGAGTACCTTAATAATACCAATATCAAATCCTGGAAAGTATGTAATATAACTAGAACCCTCATATACTGTGAGTACATGAGGGCACAGCTCATATACTCATATACAATATGGCATAGCTGCTTGAGAAAAGAGTTTGGCATTTCCTATAAATTAAAGCATACACTTACCATATGACCCAGCGATTCTGCTCCTCAGGATTTACCCAAGGGAATTAAAAATTTATGTTCACACAAAATCCTGTACGTGAATATTTATATTATCACTATGTATAATTGCCAAAAACTGGAAACAACCCACAAATCCTTCAATTGGCAAATGGGTAAAAAATCACTGTGGTACATCCATACAATGGAATACTACTCAGCCACAAAAAGGGATGTGTACCGATTCATGCATTAACATATTTGAATCTTAAATGCATGATTATGTAAGCCAAATAATCCAGACCCAAAAATCTCCACCCAATATGGTTCTATTTGTATTATAGTCTGGAAAAAAAAACAATAAGGATGAAGAACAGATCCATGTTTTCCAAAAGCTAGGGAGAGAGAGAGGGTTTGACTACAAAGGACAAGGAGAAAATTTTTTGTGGAATGAAACTGTTATTATCTAGGTGATGGTAAGATGGCTTTCTGAATTTGTCAAAACTCACAGAACTGTATACCAAAAGATGACATTTACTGTGTGCTAATTTTTTAATAAATTAAAAAATAAAATTTAAATGCTAAGGTGTATATGGCTAATAAAAAACAGAGAGAGAAAAATACCCAATGGAAAAGCAACATTTCTCCACATCAGTGTTCATTGTTTACCATGTGGCTATAATTCTTACCATGATACATACAAAGGACAATATGAAGACGCAGCTTATACATCTAGAACACACACAAAGTCTTATATTGATCTGTACTTATTTACAATACTGTCTTGGTAATGTCTTACCTTTATGTGTTCATTATACATAAAGTTTAGCAAAAGAATAATCATAGAATATGTTTTCCAAAAATGGTGGTGTATGGAGTGAATAGGAAGTATTAACATCTTGCAATTACTTGAGAAATAACATTGGATGTTGATTTTCTTCCTTGCCAAAAATCACAATTTTTCTTAGAGATGCTGAATTACAGTTGCTATGGGAAGGCATGGCTGGAAATATCAGACAAAATACCAATTGCTTTACAATGTAAGTTCCACTCTCCCTGTGGGACTCAAGTTTCCTCTGTGATTTGCAAAATGATGACATCCCAGCAAAAGCAACACTTTACATTCGTACACTCCACAACATCTATAGCAAAAGAGTTACATGGAGGAAGACAATGGAGTCTTTTTCTGGGTGAGCAAAGAGTCTGTGTAGTTAAAAAACTGGAGTTGATTCCTCTTCTACTGTTGGAGAAAAAGAGAAGGGGGCCCTTTCAACTACTCATCTTCAGACAGTAGTCACAAAAAGAACTATTTGTAATGTTTGCAGTTGATTACATTGTAATGGACCTTAAACTCCTTCCACACAGACTGTGTGATAATATGTAGCCATCAGTCAAAGCTTAAACTTTAAGCTCCAGGGGCAGTTTTCCTAATCAACAGTGCACAGTCCAGGGTGGCCAACTCCCATTACGTCAAAAAGGTCCATACTGTAGAGGTTGCTACCATAGGTATGTCTTTTTTCCTATGTTGATTAACTGCTGATATTTTGGTAATTATCACACTGATGTCAGACATAATTTTATAACTGAAAATGATGGCTTATTGACTAGTATTTCAGAAATTGGCTACCATTGATAAAATAATCAAACATATTGATGACATGTGCATTAGCTAAAATATTTGAGATATGCTTCCTATCTTTGTATTAAAGCAGTACAAGAATCATCCAGCAACACCTTCATCTTTCACCTTTAGAGATGAAACCTGAGCTTGATTCCCTAATCTGTCCTTTGCCTAGTCATTGATACAAAAGAATTTCTGATTGTCTGTTGCTAACTATTAGAATTATATGCTACCTCTGGAATGCTGGTGTTTGTTTTCAATGTGCCTTTCATTCAAGGTACGGTCAGAGCACCCAAGCCAACAGATGCAGGACTTCATTGAGCCTATAGAAAAAGTTGTATAAAATATTGAAGACATTGTATGCTAGTAAACATCATACATTGTTCAAGAAATTATTACATTTTATTGTATTTAAGGGTAAAAAAACAAAAAAGGGATTCAATTATTATTTATCATTATTTTTTGCTGTTGTTATTGATGGGTGGTTGTTTTTGCATTGCAATTGTAGAGAAAAACAAAAATAAACTCTTCAGCCAGCTGAAAAAATTTACCTAGGCTTTTGAAAAAATTTAGTCTCTTCCCAATTAAATCCTTCTCTCCCTGTGTCTAAGAAATTGATATTCCCATTTTAATGCTACTGCGCTGTCACCCCAGGCACAGCTTCCCCAAGTAAATTTTCCAGCACCACTGAAACTAATTTCTCCTGGTCCTTGGGTCCTGCTTACATCTGGGTATCTCCAGGAAATCATCAGCAGCTTCCATTCAACTACTTTCTTTCATAATCTTCCAACCCACCTTTGATTTTTGGCTCAAAGCCTATTGACCTACCTTTGATTTAAATTTTCAGCAAAAATCTTATTCCAAAGATCTAGAGTTCTCTCTTTCATCCAGAAACAATTTACTCCTAATAGGTGCGTAACAGCAGCAGGAGGCATGCAAATGCTTAGACTGAAAGAACACATTCCTCCATATATCACAGCCTTGAGCCCGACACATCACATCCCCCCATACGCCTCCACTTCCAGGGCCCAGTGTAAACATTCCAAACTTCCAGGGCCCAGTACAAACACCACCCGGAGAGTCCCCCGATAAGGTTACAACTGTTTGTACTAAGAGCACAGAAACCAATGGGAAATGGCTAAATGTATAATTCAAAATGTTAACCAATTGTAATGCTGTAACCTAAAGAATTCCCTTGTTCCTCTGTAACCTTACAAGTCCTGTTTACATCGGGCTATAAAAAGCGAGCGCACGCATTGTTCGGGGCCCTCTTGTATGTTGTGGAATGGAGGGACCAAGTTCGAACTTGCAGTAAAGATCCTTGCCGCTTGGCTTTGACTCTGGACTCTGGTGGTCTTCTTCAGGGAATAAACGATCTGGGCATAACAAGACAGATAGGGGCAGGTCCCCAGCGAAACCCCATCCTCTTCCAGTCTTTAATTGGAAAGATATTTAATTGGGAACAGCCTGAAGGCTGAAAGAATGGACTGCTAGTTCTGGATGAAAAATACAACCTGGAGTGAAAACTTCTGTTCCTGTTTGTCTACCCTTTCCCGATTGGTTCTTTCTGAATAATGCTTTTTAATCAATCAAATGTTGTCTTATCCAATACTACCTATGGCCTGGCCTTCCCCCATCCTGTGCCTATAAAAACCCCAGACTCAGCCACACTGAGAGAGAAACCACCTGACTGGGGGTAGGGAACCACAACAATGTTCCCTCTCTGCTGAGAGCTGCTCCATCACTCAATAAAAGTCTTCTCTGCCCTCCTCACACTTCAATTGTTAGTGTATCCTCATTCTTGGACATGGGACAAGAGCTCAGGAACTGTTGAACATGGGTACAAGCTATAACATAGGTGAGCTGGGGCACACCCAGCCCAGCTGTTGGCTGAGCTGGTGCACAAGCCAGACTCTGCCGAGTGGGCGGGCCCCTCCTGTGGCAGGTAGTGTGCATGAGAGAGGCTCAGGCAGGGACATCACCAGCCGGAGGTCCCTGGCTGGCAAAGTGACCAAGAAAAATCCTATGTCATTTCTAGGGGCTCTCCTGGGGATCCCCGAAGGGTGAGTAAATATGAACCTAGACTCTTCACTTTTTTCCCGAGGCTTCTTGGCTTCAGACATTTTTCTGAAGCCAAATGAACCACCAGACCTCTGATTAGCCAGTTAATGGCTAATGGCACAGCCACAGAGGACAGGATGTGGGAAAGGACCCTGCTACCCAAACACCTCATCGCTCTTGGGGGTTGGGAATGTCAGCTTCTCTCCAAATCCAGTCTTTTCTATGTCATTTTTCTTCTTTCTTTGGGGACTCTCATGGCACCTATCTTTTCTTTTATAATGTTAAGAGTGTTGTTGCAAACTACAAAGATATTATTGGGTAGAATAGGCACTTAGCCTAATCATAAAAAATGTAATTCAGAACAATGTGGTTTCCATCTGTTCTTAGATTCAGGGAGGATACAGTGATTAAGAGATTTTTCCCTGTTGAAAGAATCTATTTGCATAAGAGCAAGAGGCTTTTTCCCTCAGGCACCTTCCCCTCCCTGCAATTAAGCTGTTTTTTTTTTTTATTTATTTAATTTTTTTTTTTTCCCCTTTTCTCCACCATGTCAGGAGTTAACACAGCCCTGCAAACACAGGGAGCTTTTCCATGAAAGAGGTTTTTTATTCCTTTTGTAAAGCATCTTACTGACCAGTTCCTCAATTCTCAGGGATTCTCTTTTCTCTCCCTTTTTTGAGGAGGACGCAGTTCCACAGATTCACGTTAGCATTCAATTTATGATAAGGGAGCAGGGAAGGAGTGGCCTGGTCAGCTTCTGGCTTCAAATTTGGCAAGGGCCAGCTGCGACTTAACTTAATGAGTCCATGCACCCTTTTAAGTCACCTTTTTGTCCCAAACTCAATTCCAAGCTTCAGACTGAAGTTCTAAATAGAAAAACTGGATCTGAGCGATCCCAAAGCAGACGACAAGGAAAGTCAAGGGGCACAGCACAGGTGAGCATGACTGGTCACTGACAATTAGCATCCCCTCTCTGCCCCTCTGCCATTTCATGGGTGGAAGTGATGCCCATATCCATAGCATAGATGAGGTTACCAACAGCAGGGAGGATAGGTCAGTGCGTAGATGAGTGGAGATAATTCCTACCCTCTAGGCCTCCCTGTTACAGGTGAAAGCCACATTGGTACCCATGGGCAACACCTACCAAGGTCACCAGGACTCAAGGATATAAGGATGGAAGAGAAAAAGGGAATACCCTTTTTTTTTCTCTCTCCTTCAAATACCCCAGGTATTCACTAGGAAGAGAAAGGAACTAAGGGATGCCTTTTTCCCCCTTTCCAGATGAGCAACCAACCATCTTCAGTCTGTACTTCTCTTGACTGCATCCTGAATCACTGGGATGCCTTTAAAAAAAAAGAAAAAGAAAAAAAAAATCGTTTTTTTTTCCTGTTTCCTTCTCTGTCCTCTCTTTATGGAGGGGTAATCACGTCTCTGTACCACAAGACACTCCCCTCTGGGAAAAGTTTAATTTTCCCAACCCATAAACTGCTTGGCTTAAAAACTGAGCTAGAAAGAGGGAACCCAGAAGCTTGATATGCCAGCAAAAGGGTAAAAGTTCTTACTAGTCAGACTTCTGGCTTCTCTGTCTCTGTGCAAACTGGTTGAATTGATGGTACAAATCACTCTTTACATCATCTGTAAAGTTTTTATTAATAGAAAAAGGATCTGTGAGGCTAGCCTTAAGCTGTAGTGAATCTGTTGTACTTTGTGCTAAGAATTTGTCTTTCTGTATCTTTCTTTCAGTAAGAGGAGTACCTTAGGTTAGAATGCGGGCCTAGGATCTCATAAGCCCACTGTTCAAGCCAGCCCAGCAAACTTGTCAGTAACAAACTTTGCTGCAGGTCTCTGAAACAAACAAACAGACAAAAACTGGATGAGGTCTCCATCTTGTTTTACAACTTCAGGAGCTTGACCCTATAACCACATGGCAGTACTTTATTTTCATCTCTGCCATTTTACAGTGTTGGCCCAGGCTCAATCCTGGCTTAGGGAATTAGTACTACTTTCTGGTTAATATCTGTGCGATTTTTACCATTTGCTGATTCTCTTCCCTGCCATGAACAACTCCTAGCTTTCCTTCCTAAGTCTTCCTTTCTCTGAGCCACCTTTAAAGATTATAGATTCTGTAAAAACTGCTTACCACCTCTTTGAAAATACCTCCTACACTTGCAGTTATGTTATAACCTTAGCTGAGGCTTGTTGGTTTCACCTATGAGGTTACTTTTGGTAAAATTCAAAAGCCAGAAATATTGGCCACTTGGTGTGGCTAAAGTTGGGTAATAAGGGATTTAAAGGGATATTTTAAAAGAGTACTGTGGTTAAAAGTCAACTTAATTAAAAATGGATATCCAAGCTATAGGTATATTTAAAAGGCCTTTATTTTTTTCTCTTCTTGGATCTTGTTTTGCTGGAGAAAGGTTTTTATTCTCTGTCAACTGAATTATTTTTCTCCACTCTTAATGCACGCATGAGAGGCCCTAAGATAACTTCTGATAGCCTGGGACTGCTTGGGAAAAGCAGAGATGGTGCCATGGATCCCATTTTGGGAAAAACCTCTGTTTTCCTCATGGAACCCCAGGAATTTAAAATGGATCAATCCCTCTCAAAACCTGTTTTTTCTTCTAGCTATGCCTGATTATTAGGCCCTAGAAACTGCATGTTTTCCTAGCCCTGTTTCTTGAAGGGCTCCACCCTGGGGCCAGGAATCCAACTGAGAAATTGGCAGATGAAAAATCTTACAGCTAATGGATCTTCTTCTGTCTGTATAGTTATATATGTATTATATGTGTGATTTTATGTTAAAAAGAGCTCTAATTAGTTGACTTAAAGAAAAGTGCTTAGATAAAGTATTTTTAAAGGAAAAATAAAAGATGTAATGCATTTTAATCTTCACATGAGTAAAGTTCACATTATTTTAATCTTTGAGAAAATAAAAAAATAGTTTTAAAGATTATTAGTTAAATACATATGTCTTCAGAATATAAACATGTGGTCTAAATTATGGTCAGATACTAGGTTTGCTAAATGCTTTAAGGTCACAAACTGCTTCTTTGGCTTTTGAAAATTGTTCACTTGCCCACTTTACAGTTTGGTAAAATTTTGTGTGGTTTAGAGGGTTAAAGGATTGTTTTAAGTTAAGGTAAAGCAAAAGGTTAGAACAAGTTGTGGAAGCAAAAATTAATCTTGTTAAAAAATTCTGTGTGTGAACATAACAACTAAATTCAAAAGGATATTATAAGGTTTTTTTCATAAATTGAACATTGGAATAAAAGCACAACAAGGTTTTCTTAAGGCACTGATCTGCTCTTTAACAAAAATTTGTAAAGGGTTATAAAAGATTTCTAAGAATCTCAACTCATCGTCAAACTGGTTAAGATTGAATAGAATTATCTATAAGGTTTCATTATAAAACTGGGGTTGATATCAATGGTGTACTAATGCAAGGGTGAAATTTGGTGCTCTCTCTCTTGAACAAGATTTTATGTAGTAGTAGAGAATAATGAGATATTTTTGTTTGCCTTGTGAATAAACTACTGGAAAAAGGAGAAGACAGGAAACAGATTGTTTGGAAAGCTGAGTCTTCCCTCTTAATGAGTAAAAGTTTTTGCCTTTTAAAAAATTTTGAGTCATCATTTTGTCTAAATAAATGACTTACGGTAATCTGGGATTCTATTGCATAATATCAAGTGTTTTAAACCTGTAACATGTTTAATAGGCTTTCCAAAATCAAATTTTGGCGTCAGAAATGGTCTTTTCTGACCCCTAATTGTTGAATGCTACAGAGGGCCCCTGGATCACACAAAAGAAATGTGAACAAGATTATTTGACATGTTTAGTTACATGTGATTGCCAAAATAAAAATAAGGTTTAATCTTCTTCAGGTTATGTTTTAGTGAATAAAACTAATATATGTTCCAAAATTATATGGGATTTCTATAATTCTAATGTCTGAGTATATGTTATCAATCATAATTAAAGTTATTATGTTAAGTTACGATAAACCATTGAGATATAACCAAAATTTATTTGTCAATCATGTTTTTGACTGTAACTCTCCTGAACATTTTGTCATTCAAAGGGAATTATTGTCTTGTTTTGATCCTCTTCAAAAGATGGCTTATAATCAGCTATAGGACTTTGACAGGTGCTCTTAAATGCAGGCTTCTGATAACTTTGGAGATTGTGATGTTAGAATAGATGAAAAACATACAGGACTTACGAAGAGCTGAGACATCCATGAATATCAAGCAGAACAATAGTTAACAAAATAGACTGAACTAATAGAAAACTGAAGTAATCCTTTTTAATTTTTTCCTTAAAATATTGCTGCTTCTTTATTTTTCAAAGTCAGGAAAACTTTTATTTTGAGCTATTTACAGCTTTTAATAATTGGCTAAGGTATATTCCTGTGAACAAAATTTGGAAGCTATTTGTGAATATTCTTATGACAATATAATTATTTGCATAAGTACAATAAGAGTACCCTCCCTACTGGCTTTTTTTTTTTTTTTTTTTTTTTTTTTTTTTTGCAATTGGAGAACCTGGTTGTTTTACCAACGCTTTGACTGGGAATGTGGTAATGCAGTGGTGGACAGGTGTGGCAAGGCCCAGAACAGCATGGAGCTCACTGCAGAGGAGTACACCCTCATGACCATAGACACCATCATCAATGGAAAAGGCAGGCAAACAGGAACAGAAGTTCTCACTCCAGGTTAGTTTTTCATCCAAAACTAGCAGTCCAGTCTTTCAGCCTTCAACTTGTTTGGGGCTTGAAGGTGGACTTTCACCAAGGACTCACCCTGCCTAGGCATTTGACTGCCTCCTACCACTATCATATGCATTCTATACAACTGCACAGAAACTGCAAAATTACACTAGAAGGAAATTATTATGGGCTCTTGTAGACTGTGGGTAACTCATCTTCTTCCCTTTCAAGCTTGGATTTAGAGGTGAAAGAACAAGAGAACAGAAAGCAGCTAAGAAAGAAGATGGCAATAGTAAAATGAAAGCTGAAATACAGGAACGGGGTCAGTGTTTTCACATTTAAAAAATCTTTTTAATAATCAGAACTCTTGGGATTTGCATCACAGAGCTGAATCCAAGCCTATTTGTTATTTTTCTTTGTGAAATTATGAAGTATTTTGAGGCTTCTTAAATTTTGTTCAAAAATTATGTCAACATTTTTTGAGTGACTAATGCATTTCTCACTAATCTATACTGCTCCATTAATTAAATTAGATGCTGACTCTTCAACTGAGAGTTCGCTGAATCTGAGGCATAGTAAACCATTTAATCCTGGCTGGAGACCAGAAATGCCAGGAAATTTCACAAAGAAAACTTCTGGAATATAAATGTCCTCATGATGGGTCTCAAAATCATGTTTCTAAATGCACCTATCAACTTTGGATAATATTAGACAATGCCAAATTCCCAGAAAACAAAATTATGGCGTTAGAATGGATATTCACAGAGTTGATTTAGAAATACACATATTACAAAGACAAAAGGTAGAAACTGACTTCACATTTCTAGGAAAATCTTTTACATGCATGCACTGTCCAAAATATCACAATGTGTGTACCTCTGCCAGAAAAAAATGGAGGAGCCGATATGGGGGTCACTGACAGGAAAATTCAGCAAAGCTGTGAACTAAGACAGGGTGTGGTCTTGGACAAGGCACTTAAACTCCCTGGGCCTCTGTTCCCTCTTTGTTAAGATGATAAGTAAATTTGACAGCCTCATTCTGCTCCAAAATATTGTAATTCTACATCTTACTGGAAGGATTCCAAGAAAGATTGTTAATTGTCTCTTCCTTTTTATCCTCCCTTGTAGAACAGTGGTTTTTAAAAATCCTTAAAAGCATCTTGGTTTGTTTTTAGTAATCACTTCGATCTATGAAAAAATGTAAAATTTTAACATTTAAATCTTTACACACTGTGGAGGAGATACATTTTAAAACAATAAAAATAGTAGGAATTAAAATATATCACAATAGATGTTCAAAACAAATTGTAGTGATAGCATTTTTTTAATTCGGGGTTTTTTTATTTAAAAAAATCACAGAAAGAGGTTACCAAAGTATTAAAAGTAAAGTATCTTTGTACTTTTTCTCTATTCTGTTTTCTAACTTGTCATCAATGGCCATGTATAGCTTCTATGATGAGAAAAAGAAACATGTTTGTTACTAAAAACAAGGGAGGAAGGCAAAATAACTTGTTTTGTGTATGAGCTGTGAAGTATTCTTTGTCACATAGAATATGTTAATTGAAATGCTATCTTCTTAAGTGTAGTGGTTCTTTGCCATTGTGTGATATTTTTTACTTCTTAAAACAACTTCCTCTATTTTAAAAAAATTGCTTAAATTTAGACTGAAATTAAAGATGAAGGAAAGCAGACAACTGAAAATAATTTGCTACCTTAAGTATTTAGAAAACATCACTAGTCAGAATAAGCTCTTTTCAACATTTTCATGCTGAGCAAGGAAAGATGATTTGTCCAGAGTACAGGGGTGTCTGCTACAGTCAAAGGGTCAAGGACTTTGGGGTCTGGGGAGGGATGGAGTTGATAAAGAGTGTACCTCTTAAAACATGTCGGTCATAACGAGGACAACCGCGAGTCCCAGGCAGATGCTGAACCATGAGGTCAATGCCAGTGAGTTTCGAAGATGAAGATAGGATCTAAGACGTCACACAGAATGACACAGAAGGCAGAGAAGAAAAGTGAGGAAGTAAGGTCCCCTCTAAAGACCGGGGTAGTTAATAACTATTAACTAACACTTATGGACAATTACACTGTGCCAGGCACTATGCTAAACACTGTACATGTATTAATGCATTTCTTCTTCTCAATGGCACTATGAAGCAAATGTTTTTACAGATGAGGAAACCAAAGTGTAGAGCAATTCAATAACTGCACTAAGGCCCTGAGCTAGTAGTATGGGAAGCAGCATTCAACCTGGGCAGTCAGACTCCAGAGCTGGCTTTCTTAATAGTTTTACTCTTCTCTCATGCAATAAAGGAAGTAGGGAAGGATATTAAATATCTTATAATGAAGAGAAGAGTTATTCCTGGCATAGGAGACAGTAAAGAAAATCAGCAAAATGTAACCCTAATAATCTACAATGGGACTCTGATGTTAAAGTGTGCATTCCCAGTGTCTTAGATGAAAGCCACTCTGTCAGTCTCCTGGATCCCTAGCTGGAGGATACTTGAAAGGGAAGACAGTCAATAAAAACTATTCAAGTAAGTTAGAGACATATATATACATATATAAATCTCCATCATACCAAGAGAGATTGAACCTCAGGCCAGAAATGCCAAAATGAGTCCTTTCTTTTTGAGACAGAGTCTCACTCTGTCACCCAGGCTGGAGTGCAGTGGTGAAATCTCGGCTCACTGCAACCTCCACCACCAGGGTTCAAGCAATTCTTCTGCCTCAGCCTCCCGAGTAGCTGGGACTAGAGGTGCACGCCACCACGCCCAGCTAATTTTTGTATTTTTAGTAGACATGGGGTTTCACCATCTTGGCCAGGATGGTCTCGAACTCCTGTCCTTGTGATCCAACGTCCTCGCCCTCCCAAAGTGCTGGGATTACAGTTGTGAGCCACCATA
Source organism: Colobus angolensis palliatus (assembly GCF_000951035.1). Classification (NCBI taxonomy): domain Eukaryota; kingdom Metazoa; phylum Chordata; class Mammalia; order Primates; family Cercopithecidae; genus Colobus; species Colobus angolensis. Next base: position 32,950,402 of record NW_012118487.1, read on the forward strand.
CCTGGCCAAGTCCTTTCTTAAATAAGAAGCTCATTTCTTAATAATTCCCCATTCTAATTGAAATCTGTATCTGTGGGACAGATTAGGATATCTAGAATTACAGACAACGGATAAACCATTATTCAGGAGTTGAATGCCTCTTCACCGCAAATAATAACCGGGCTGAATCTTCAGCTGCAAATATACTTCAGTTAAGACAAAAGCAAGATCAACAAAACATTGTTGTCTTGGTATGTCTGACATCTCCATACAAAAATCTCTACTTGGAAATATAAATGGGTGTATGTGTTTTTAATTTTTTAAATTTATTATTTGTACTTAGTACTGCACCCTGCTGGAGCCTGACATGGGGATTTTTGTGAATTGAGGGGTGCTCTCAGAAGGAACCTGTTAGGAAGTGAAGAAAGAAAACTCAGGCAAGTGAGGAAAGCTAAGTGAGGATTTGGTCTCCACTGGAGACCCTGGGGTTGATACCTGCTTAATGCAAGGGGGCCAGTGTTAACAGTACCCATGTGGTAGTCATTAGACATGGTCTACAATAGAGTGTAGGGTGAAAACATAGGGGCAAGATAGCATCTAATGCAATGCATTGTTTCTAAAATAACTATTGAACTCCATCAACAAGTAAAATAAAATATAAAATAAATCAAGAAAAAGTAGTAGAATACAAGAATATGTACAGCTGATTTCAATTAAGTAAAAATGCATTTAGGAATATCTACAAAAAATGTCTTTCAGACAAGGATTCCTGTTTTCATTAGGTTATCTTCTCCTGCCTGGCATATGGTAGGTAAGTAATAAAAGTAGCATTAAATAGTTGTCAATTGTGCCAGTTACTATTCCCAGAACAATAACTCATTGCCACACCAACCACGATTATTCACGCAGTCTCATTTAAGTTAATGTTCCTGAAAGTAGCTAGGCATATCTCTACACGATTAACAGTGATCAGACAATCTTCAGGTATTCAGCCCTGCCACAAAGAAAGCATTTAGTGTGAAACCTGTTGCTCCTTTCTGATCAACAGGATTAGCTCCTTTCTAATCTAAGACATTAGAAACCTCTTTTTCTAATGTATTTTTAGAGCTTACTGAAAAACAATACATCATTATGACTGGATTTATTTTTAAAGAAGACTAAACACTTAATCCCATATCTGCATTTATTAAATCCCAGAAAAATGTTAACAAGAAGAGAATATTTATAAGATGCAAATGGGAGCGCTGACATTACCGCTATGATGCTTTTGCTTAAAATGTAGTAGTTGCAGCATTCCATAAGTTCTAAATATACCAAAGCTATGACCCTCAACAAGGAGGATAACTATACATCCTAGGGTGCCCAGGACCATCCAGGTTGCGCTTAAGTTCCCCTATGAATAAATGCCAGCCTTGAAGGGAGTTAGAAAGGCCCTGCATGGTGCTCAAAGTTTTGGGGATCCCACTGAGCTTTTACCTGTGAGTGCAATTCTAATGGCAATAACCTCGGCCTTAAGCTACATTTAGCCCCACCCCACTCTCCCATCTAGTCAACTAGAATGACAAGTTTGGGCAAAAAAAAATGCAGTAGGCAAAAGAAAGCAGGCTTTGTCTGAGCAGCCTTGGGTCTGTTAAAGGACTGAGGCTCTCAGGCCTCTGTTCCTGCAGCCTCCTTTTAGTCCAGTGGCTTCAACCTTAAGCCTCACCATTCTTTTACTTCCTTTTCTCATCTAGATGATATGAGGGTTCACTGGCCTTTCATTTTCATATAGTTGTTAAAGAGAACTAAATATGGCCTGAGAAGGGCTCCATATTTCTATATTTGAGTCTTTGTGGAGGAACTGCGACCTAACTTAATAGGCAGACAAGATAGAAAACGTAACTTAGGAACATGTGCCTGTACCAATAGCTGAGTCTTGGCCAATCCCAGAAGCCATACTTCAGCCACTCATACACTGCAGAGTGTTCAATCTATGTTCAAATAAGGCAGACACCAACCTATAACGAATCCAGCTGTGTCTGTACCTCACTTTTGATTTCTGTATGTCACTTGCTTTTTTTGTCTGTAAATTTGTTCCGACCACAAGGCATTCCCAAAATATCTCTGAATCTTCTGTGATTCTGGGGGGCTTCCCGATTCACAAATCATTCATTACTCAATTAAACACCTTTACATTTAATTGGGCTGAAGTTTTTCTTTTAATACAGTCATTTTCAGTATTATTTTATCCTAACCAAATGACATTCATATATCTTTCTAAATACACAACAAATACCCATTTCAATGAAGAAATCTTTAAAAATATAAAACCAAGAAGAAAGGATTTTATTTTTAAAATCAGTAATAATCTCAACATTTAAAAGAAAAATTGCTGCTAATCTTTTGGTATGTTTTCTTTCTATGCTTTTTTTTTCTCTTAATGACAATATATGTGTTATGGATACAAATGTACGATAATATTATTTGTAATCTTTTTCATTTATTGTGTTTTCCCTGCATCAACCTTTGAGAACGTGATTTCAAGTTACTCACTGGAATCTACTGTATAGATGTGTTGATGAAAAATGCCAAACTCCATGAAATATTTAAAGAAATTTATTCTGAGCCAAATATGAGGACTATGACCCATGACACAGCCTCAGGAGGTCCTGAGAACATGTGCCCGAGGTGGTTGGGTTATAGTTTTGATTTATACGTTTTAGGAAGACATAAGACATCAATCAATACATGTAGTGTGTACATTGGTTTGGTCCAGAAGGTGGGACAACTCAAGCAGGGGCACTTACAGGTCATAGGTGAATTCAAAGATCTTCTCATTGGCAATTAGTTGAAGAAGTTATGTTATTATCTAAAGACCTGGAATCAATAGAAAGGAGTGTCTGGGTTAAGACAAGGGGTTATAGAGACTAAGATTCTTATTTCGTAGATGAAATCTCATAGGTGACTGCCTGTAGGGACAATATATGGCAAATGTTGCCTAATCAGAACTTTAAAAGTTGCCAGACTCCCCAGAAAAGGAATGAGATTCTCTACAGAATGCAAAGTGACAGCCATATAAGGCCATTCCAAACTATGTCAAAGAAATATATATTGGGGTAAAATACTTTGATTTCCTTTAGGGCCTGCTATCTGTCATGTGATGCTCTACTACAGTCAGGTTAAAATTTGGTATCTTATTGCTGTATACAGTCTGTTCTGTCAGTCATAATATCTCTGTTTTAATGTTAATGCTGGTCAGCTATGCCTAAACTTCAAAGCAAGGAGAGTATAATGAGGCATGTCTGACCCCCACTTCTCATCACAGCCTGAATTACTTTTTCAGTTTCCTTTGGAATACTTTTGGCTGAGAAGAGGATTCATTCAGTCAGTTGGGAGCTTAGAATTTTACTTTTGGTTTACAGATGTGTTGCCATGTGTTTAACCAATCTCTGGGTTCCATTCACCCACCTCCCTCCCTTTTCCTCTGTTCATGAAGAAGTAACTTGTGAGTCAGGGAGAAAAGCACAGAAGGTCCTGAGAGTGAGAGGCAGAGTGGCTTCAGGCTGGCTTGGGTGACAAGATGGTAACCCCTTTAGCCTCCATTTATGACTCATGCTACCCTCAAAGCATCCTCAGCACAATCTTGATTGAGCCAAAGAGATCTTGGCTAAGTGTGACTGGAATTTATTCTTCTTTTTTTTCCTTATTTCCTGCTATAAGGTCCCAATTTGAATTTGGTTAATAAATAACTTTCATTTCAATTTCCATTTCTATTTTAACTTTTTTATGGAAAATATATTATGTGATGCCAGTAATGTAGAAAAAATATAATCGGCTTCTCTTTTATGCATAAAATCTGAAAATAAATTTGAAAAGCTATACTTTGCAACTCTTGACGGTTTCCTTTCTGACTTCTTTGTTCTAGGTAAGAACTAATCTTTTTATATGTATAGAATAAATTCAGAGGTACCTCTGGTACAGAGTAAACCCAACCTCAGAGCGTTAGGTTCACAAGGGGATGCCCACTTTTCTAGTATGAAACACAAGGGATGGGCTTGCAACCAATATAAGAACACAGACAAATGTGCATCCAGGCAACTGCTGGCACCCATGCCTAAAGCGACTACTGAGATGGCTTAAAACAATATGACTGATAAAATATTCAAATCAAAATTGTTAATTTTAATTATAATAACTAGTTTTTTGTCAAATCTGATTTGGAATTGGAAATACAAGTACTGCTAATCTTCCTCAGGCTGGATTTAATTTTATTTGGCATCCACATAAATGGGAAAAAATGTATACTGTAATTTTTTCCTTTTGCATATGACTTAAAAGTGTTTTCATCCCCAAAATCCTGTCTTTGGCCAGTCAAATAAAATAGGCTTGAATCACATCCCACAATTCACATCTCCATGGGAGATTGGAGATTGTAATTCCTCTAGTGACTCCAGGCATTCAGAAAAACGGAATCTTATGGATTCAGATTAACCTCTGTTTCTGAGCTCCTGTTTTAACTTATGAATCATTTTAATCTTATTCTGTACCATGTCAACCTGGATGTAAAACCCAGAACTGCTTCTTCTTTGCCACAAAAACTCTGCACAAGGCTCTTTGTTGAAAGTATTGTACTGAAATCTTTGGTAGACAAGGAGGTTTACAACTTAAAACCGCAAAGCCAAGCCTTAAGTCTTCTTTTTCTCCCAAATAGTTATATTTCAGTAGCTCCTTTGCTTTAGTGTACTTACTGTTTGGAGGAACGGAGGCAAGATGGTGCACTTCCGGGTTCTTCATCAGCAACTTTACCCCTGCGCGTGAAAATGCAGCCGGCGCCCAGGAAGGTGCAGATCAACTGGGCATGCGCCAGGTGACGTCAATCCGAAGAGACCAAGATTTACCTGGTCGCACCTGCGGAACGCCCCCCGACACGCCCGTGCCCCGCCTATTGCCCTCCCACTCCTAGAAAAGCCGCTCTCCGCCAGTGAGCCACACGGCCTTCTCACAGCCCCACCCCTGTCGGGATGTCAGGACTGTGGGAACTCTGTCCGAGAGCCCCACCGGGGGACTTCTGTTGGCCTTCTTTGCTGGAGGCGACAGACCTCT
>NW_012118487.1:32955512-32960340 GCF_000951035.1 Colobus angolensis palliatus
TTCTCCCTACCCACCTTCTTTCCCTGAAGCTAGGTGACCAAAATAAATTCGCAGTTTTGCTCCTACACTTGCCTACCCGCTGGTTCTTTTGTGCCTGCTCGGCTGGTCTTAGAAAAACAAATCACTTACAAAAGCAGTTTCCTTTCTAAGTCTTTGAACTGTCTGGCATCTTTGCAAGGGTCAGATTTTCTGTTTCACTATAACCCATTCAACCCCTTGCAGCATAAATTTTTGTGCATCTTCCTTTCTCTTTATGGCAACCTTATTGATGGTACATTAGTTCAAACTAGCACTCTTGTACATAGTGAGGAGTTCCCGAAATCTAGTGTGCACAGAGACACATACCATTATATCCATTAAGATGTTCACAACTGCAATTATGAATAAGTGTCAAACTATATTCAACAATAAAGGCCACCTTACTGGAAAGTTCAGATGAATAGTGCCCTTCAGAGTAGGTTTAAGCACTGATATCAAGAACACAGCATCCCTCACAGACAGCTCCATCCCATAGCTGGCTTGCCATAGCTGTAGGAAAGCTACTACATCTCCCCACCTACCAGTCAGGAGAGAGAGCTTGATTTTCACAACCATTGAACACAATTCCTCAGATATTCAGTGATCAGACGACCCCAAATTAATCCCTATGGCTAGGGGCATACCTTGTAGTGACTGGCTTAAACATAAATTACCAGAAGTGCGGCAAGAAGAGTTGGATAGCCTGCTTGATTTAAATCAAGCCAGCCTGGATGGGACTAATTCCAAACTACATGGGTGCTACACAAGGTGGGGAGGAGTATGAATGACTGCTGGGAAGACTCTCATGCTGTTCACTGCAAGAGGGAGACTTCATCTGCAGGGCCGGCAGCCCAGTATCACATTCTATGGGGACTATCTACTAAAGAGACTTACAAGTTTCACTTTGGGAGGCTGAGGCAGGTGGATCATTTGAGGTCAGGAGTTCAAGACCAGCCTGGCAAACATGGTGAAACCCCGCCTCTACTAAAAATACAAAAAAACAATTGGCCGAGCGTGGTGGTGCATGCTCGTAGTCGCACCTACTTGGGAGGCAGGAGAATCGCTTGAACCCGGGAGGTGGAAGTTGCAGTGAGCTGAGATCGTGCCACTGCACCCCAACCTGGGCAACACAGCGAGACTCTGTCTCAAAAAAAAAAAAAGTTTCAACAGGTCTGTCAGGTCTTGTACATTTTAAACTACTTTAAAAAAATCTACCCTCAGCAGGTGGTAAACATGCCATGAAATGATAACCATCATAAGCTATTCATTCTCTTACTTTCACTCTGTCTCACCATTTGAACTTAATATATAGCCCTATTTCTTTACTTCAACCTCAGTAACTCCATAAAGCAATCACGCTAGTCCAACTTAGCTACTGCTGCCGACTTCTGCCTTAGGAGAACATCTGCATCACAGTCCCCATCTCTGCCTTTCTCCTCACCCCTCTGAGCTCCTGTACTCCTGAGTACTTTCTCCTGGCCTTTGCCAATTGGATGCTAAAAACTTACAAATAGGCAGAAAGTACATTTCTGTATAATGAACCTAATTGCAGTCAAAACTTTTTTTCTTCTAAGATATGCTTATTTCATTCTCTCTTTCCATAATCACAGCTGCAGTTCTCTGTCTGGCACTGTACTAGACACCTTTTTAATCTCAATAAATTCTCAGAACAAAATTATGTTTCCCAGCTAGTTTACAGGTTAGGAAACTTGTTTAAATCGTTCACTACAGTGGCAGAGGCAGGTTCGTCTGATTCTCTGTCATCTGGGTCACAGTGGAATACCAGCTGGCCTACTCTCACCTTCTCCCTGGAGAGGATATACTTGTACATAAATAGGGCAAAGAGATGCAGCATGTTTCTTTCTTTTTTTCGCCTAGGTTAGAGATTTAGGAGTCTTCCTTCCCACCAAGCCCTGATTCAAATCTTAAATCTTAAAACTCCAGTGGTGCGGGGTGGGGTGGGAAAATACTCATATCCCATAGAGCCAGGAATATGGTAGGTGCAGGCAATGGGGGAGAAGCATATTACCCAATATCTCTATTGGCAGCAACCCAGGCCACCCACCCTATATTTCCCAGACTAATGTAATAGCAATAGACTTGTTCTCATGTAGAAAATCGTTGAAGTTAGAGCTAGCTAGGATTGCTTGAGCTCAGACTCTTAAATCCAGACACATAAAAGAGAGACTACATCCATGTAACCCACTTAACAAATACCAGCTTTAGGGGAAAGAATTACTCCCATAATATTCTAGCAATTGCACATTTCTCCTTTTGAAAAGTGAAATTTCTTGCCTTAACTCCTCTCTGAAGAGTTAATAAGGGGGATATCAAATAGAGAATATTTGAATTTTCTCTTTCCATAAGCATCATAGATGTTAATTGTAACTAGAAATGTTTTATTAACAACTTGCAACATTTATTACTTACAACAGAGTGTGAAGTTCTAAGAAAACTTCCCGGAGCCTTTAGAGAGTTTGGATTTAATATGGCTAAAGTGTATCATTGTGATACTGATTTCAGTTAGAAGGACACTTGTTCAGATAACCATGCTGTAACTCTGCTAGCTAAAAAGGTTTATATGCTTTGACTCCATTCACAGCTTCTTTGCCCAAAGCTTCCCCAGACCTCTCTGACATAGGATGCCTAGAGCCAAAGCTATCCTGGCTCACAAGAAATGCTTGTCCAGAGAGAGAGAGAGAGAGAGGGAAAGAGAGAGAGAGATAGAGAAAGTTTGTGCAAAACAAAGCAAAAGGACTTGACCGCAGAGTAAAACAGTGTTTGGTTTCTTTCAGAGGCCCCTTTCTACTTGCCCAACTTACTAAGCTAGTTCCACAAAAAAGCATAAAAGAGGCTGGGCGTGGTGGCTTATGGCTGTAATCTCAGCACTTTGGGAGGCCGAGGCGGGTGGATCGCGAGGTCAGGAGATGAAGACCGTCCTGGCTAACATAGTGAAACCCTGTCTCTACTAAAAATACAAAACAAAAAAAAAAATTAACCGGGCGTGGTGGGGAGTGCCTGTAGTCCCAGCTACTCGGGAGGCTGAGGCAGGATCCTGAATGGCATGAACCCCGGAGGCGGAGCTTACAGTGAGCTGAGATCGCGCCACTGCACTCCCACCTGGGAGACAGGAAGACTCCGTCTCAAAAAAAAAAAAAAGCATCAAGAACGTTTATGAATTCAAGAAACTATAAAGAATTAAAGAGCCTGGAGAACTGATTAATTTACCTCCAGGATGAGTAAGTCGGCTTTATTTTCATCCTGCTGCATACAATTAGTAGTAAAAGATGGAGCCTTCATTGACACTGTGAGTCTGCAGTCCTCATTTTCACAACAGTTTTTCCAGGCTCCCAAGACTCTTGATACTTTTCAAGATATTCTTTACTACTCTGAGTACCTACTGCTTCCCTCCCACCTTTTTGCTTAGCAGAGGAGAAAACCGGAGCCAAAAATATTAATAGACTCAGAATTTTTTCAAGCCCTGTTTGTAGTATATTTTAAACTTTCAGCTACTGGGACTCACTGCTCACATTATAGTTTCAAGTACAGTTTATGGCAGGTCTTCTTTAAGGAAAAGATTCACCAGTAACTATTAAGATCCATTTTCAATGTTTCTTCTTGGGCAACTTAAATGTGTTCCCCAGAAACAGGTTTTTAGAACAGTATCCACAAAGAACCAAAACCTAAGTTTCAAGTCAGTCCAAGTCAAATGATCACAAATAGAGAATTAATAACACTAGCTTTAAGGAGGTTCTGCTGTATTCTGACCTTCAAATAGATTAAATTTTGTTTTTGTTTTGCTTTTCCTCTTACGTTTCTGGTAGCCACCAAGTATGATGACAACTTATTGCATTTCAACAAAATATGTGTTGTGATAGCAACACCTTTTGTATTTTAACTTTCTATTCACAGTGAAAAAAGTTTAAACTTGCCCAATGTGTCCTTCAGGAAAGTTAAAAGAATAAAGGAGATATTTAAGACAGCGTTCTGCCTTAATCAGAGGAAGACAGAGTATGACATAAATACAAGAGTGTGATTACTGGTTAGCAGAAAAAGTTCAATTCTGTGTTATTCCTATATAAATCTCATTTCATACATTATAAAAATATGGGCACTCTTCAGGAGTAATAAAACCTTCAATAAGATTTAAGTAGAGGCAGGTATCTAAAAGCAATGACTCCTGGAATTAATGCCAACATGAAATACATCCCTAGTTGTTTAAAATGCTTAAAGAATAAACACTACAAAGGTAAGCAGCTTTACTAGGATATAATTCAAACTTCACATTTACTTCCAGTTCTCCATTAAACCCACATATTTGTTGTCTGCTTTGAGTGTGTTATTGAAATGCATCTACACTACTTTTATAACTGATAACAGAAAAAACAATCAGTATCCTTAATCTTTTCATCTTTTCTGTAGTGTCTGCAAATGAAATAAATCAAAGTACAGACCATAAAACAATTTAGAGACTCAATCCCATTATATAAATGTAATTTACATAAAAATTGAGACTCATTTATGGAAAGAGCTAAAATGCCTAAACCAAATTGTTTTTCTCCCTTAGCAAGACAAATTTAGATAGATAAAATATTCTCTATTTTTCCTTGTCTCTTCACAATTTAAGAAATGACAAACCAGTGTTTTTCTTCTTATTGGAAGGGGATGTGGTGGGCTTCTCTGGACACAAAATTATAAGGTGAGTGGCCATGCTCCACTATAGAGTCCTTCCCATATCCCGGTCTACCCCGTTAGTTCCAATAAATGCTATGTGATATTTGTAACAAAAGGAAAAAGAAAGAAGAAAAAA
>NW_012118487.1:32960390-32994022 GCF_000951035.1 Colobus angolensis palliatus
GAAAGAAAGAAAGGAAGAGAAAGAAAGAAAGAAAGAAAGAAAGAAAGAAAGAAAGAAAGAAAGAAAGAGAAAGGAAGGAAGGGAAAGAAAGAAAGAAAGAAGGAGAGAGAGAGGAAGGAAGGAAGGAAGGAAAGAAATAAGGAAGGAAGAAAGGGAGAGAAGGAAAGAAACAGAGAAAGAGCCTGCTCCAGTCAGATCACATGACTTAGTCAAATTCTATTTCCAATAGACCATTCGTCATAATTTGAAGATATAGCAACGTATGGAGTGAGAGCAGCAAGATGGAAGAATAGGAGTTTCCAATACTCCCTCACACAAACATCAATTTGGACAGCTATCCACAAACAAAAAAATACTTTCACAAGAACTGAGAAATACAGGTGACAGATTAGTCACCTGAGTTGAACACAGAAATAAGAAAAAAAAATGCCTTGAAGAGGGTACGAAAGGACAGTTTCACATTACCCAAGTCAGCCCTCCCCTAAGCCTGCAAAGCACAGCACAGAAAGAGATACCTTCTGCATTGTAGTATAGTGTAGAACACAGGAAGAGATACCTTCTGCGAGGAAAAAGGAGAGTAAAGTAAGCACTCAGTTTCATGGACCTCAGCACCAACCTGCCCTCAGTGAACCCTGGCACCAGGCCAACTGCAGGGAACACATGCTCTAGGCTTACCTTAGTGTCAGGCCCACTTCAACCTTGAGACTTGGCCCTGGGAACCCAGGCTTCAAGCTTAACTCGGCACCAGGCCAGCCCCTATGGTCCCAGGCTCCAGACCTGACCTGGTGCCTGCTCAGCCCCCATGGACTCAGGATTTGGGCAATCCCCTGTGGACCCAGAATTCAGGCTCACCTATATAGACAAGTGCTCCAGGACCACCCCTGAAAATCAGCTGTAAGTCCCATCCCAATGGTCCTCAGTGCCAGACCAACTCCCTAAAATTCAGGATCCAGGACCACACCCATAGAAGCAGGCTCCAACCCCATACCCATGGACTCAGACACCAAGTCCACCCACTGAGCAAGGCACCAGGCTAATTTGCCTGAGGACATTAGTAGCAAGGCCTGCACATGGACCATACCAACCAGCCCACACAGACTCTGATCAAGCTGAGTGGTAAAGGGCTTTGCCTGTTGAAGGCAGTCTGTAAAGATTGGAAGAAGTGTCTACTTCTTCAAATTTGCAGATACCAATAAAAGGTCATGAGAATCACAAATAATGATGGAAACATGATATACCAAAGGAACAAAATAAAGCACCAGTAAATGACTCTAAAGAACTGAAGATCTACAAACTTTCTGACAAATAATTCAAAATAATTGTCTTAAAGGAACTCTGTGAGCTACAAGAGAACACCGATAGATAAGTAAACAAAATTGGAAAAATAATACATGAAAAAACTAGAAGCTTAACAAAGAGAAGGAAACCATAAAAGAGAAACAAAGTTCGGAAGCTAAATAACACAACTAGACTTAAAAATTTAGAGAGTTTAAACAGCAGCCTCAACCAAGCAGAAGAAACAATCAGTGGCCATTTGAAATAATCCAGTCAGAGAAGTAAAAAAAAAAAAGAGAGAGAGAGAGAAAGAGTGAAGAAAGTGGGACTTCTTGAACACCATCAAATGCACCAATATGTGAATTATAACATTCCACCAGGGATCAGAGAAAGAGAAAGGGAAATGTAACTTATTTAAAGAAATAATAATAGAACAGTTCCCAAATGTAGAGACGGAAATGAAAATACAGCTCCATGAGTCCCAAAGAACCCCAAATGGATTAAACATAAAAAGGGCCTCACCAACATAACATTATAATCAAATTCTCAAAAGTCAAAGAAAAAATTTTGAAGCAGTAAAAGAAGAGCAAATCATCACATACAAGTGCACCTCCATAGACTATCAGCAGGTTTTTCATCAGACCAGGATAGAGCAAGATGATATATATTCAAAGTACTAGAAAAATAAATAAATGACCAAGCAAGAATAATACTATACCCAGTAAAGCTATCCTTCAGAAATGAATGAGATATAAAGCCTCCCAGTAAACAAAAGCTGAGACAGCTCATCACCATTAGGCCTGCCTCACAAGAAGTGCTAAATTTCAATTCTTCAAGTTGAAATAAAAGGATGCTACCAACATGAAAGCATATATAAGTATAAAATTTGTGGTAAAGATAAGAATATAGTCAAATTCAGAATACTCTATACTGTAATAGTGATGTATAAATCACTTTGCACTCTAGTATAAGATTAAAAGATAGTATGGAAGTAGAAAATGTTATGGTTTCTGCTAAAAATAATTACAGTTATAATAATTTGTGAAGTGATACATAATATAAAAGATGAAAATTATGATATCAATAATATAAAATGAGGAAGATAAGTTAAAGTGTTTTTATGTATGCCACCAAACTTATCAGTTTAAAACAGACTGTTATAAGAAGTTTTATATAAATCCTATGATAACCACAAAGAAAAAAAAAAAAACAGATGGCAAATACAGCAAAAAATCAAAAGGAATAAAAGCAAACCTGCCCAAAATATTATCAAATTACATAGGACGACAGAAACAAAAGAGCTACAAAATAGTCAGACAACAATTAACAAAATGGCAATAGTAATTCATTACCTATCAATAATTACTTTAAATGTAAATATATTAAATTCTCCAATTAAGTCTAAGCTGCTTTAAGAAGATTAAAATCATATCAAGTACCTTTTGTGCCACAATGATATGAAATTAGAAATCAATAAGAGGAAGGAAGCCTAGACAATTTGAAAATATTTGGAAATCAAACCACATGCTCTTGAATAATCAATGGGCCAAAGAAGAAACTAAAAAGAATATTAAAACATTTTGAGACAAACGAAGGTGGAATGCAGCAAAAATAGTAATAATAAAAATGTTCATGGCCTACATTAAAAAAAGACAGAAAGCCAGGCACAGTTGTATGTGCCTGTAGTCCCAGCTACCTGGAGGTTGAAGTGGGAGGATCACTTGTGCCCAGGAGTTTAAGGCTGTAGTGTACTATGTGCCCCTATGAAGAGCCATTATGCTTCAGCCTGGACAACATAGTAGGATCCCCACGAGACAGACAAATAAATAAATGAGACAAATAATAAATAAATAAATAAATAAGACAGATCTCAAGTCTACCTACCATTGCACTTCAAAAACCTAGAAAAAGAACAAACTAAGCCCAAAGTTAGCAAAAGGAAGGAGATAATAAAGAGCAGAGCAGAAACAAATGAAACAGATACTTACAAAATAGAAGCGATTGATAAAACTAAGAACAAACAAAAGACAAATAAAATTAACAAAACTTTAGCTAGAATAAAAACAGAAAAAGAGAAAACTCAAATTTAGCAAATTATAAATGAAAGAGGCAACAAAACAAAAAATATCACACAAATATAAAGAATTATTAGATAATACTATGAACAAGTATACACTAACAATTGGATAAACTAGAAAAAATGGATAAATTTCTATAAATATCCTACCTATGAAGACTGAATCATGAAGAAATACAAAATCTGAATATACAATAATGAATAGATAGATTGAATCAACATATTTAATCTAGTTATTCATATAAACATTAGAATACACTATAATCCCAACAAAGCCCAGGATCTGATAGCTTCATTGTTGAATTCTACTAAACATTTAAAGAAGGATTGACACCAATTCTTTTCAAATTCTTCCAAAAAATTGAAGAGGAGGAAATGCTTTTAACTCATCTTAAAAAGCCAGCATTACACTGATATCAAGCCAGAAAGGGAACTACAAAAAAATAAAATTACAGGCCAGTATCCCTGATACTGTTCATGGAATTTTCATGAAAAAAATCCTCAAGAAAATACTAGCAAACCAAATTCAACAGCACACTAAAAGAAGCACACACCATGATCAAGTAGGATTTATCCCCAGGGTGCAAGTATGGTTCAATATACACAAATAAAAACATGTGATACACTACATTAACAAAATGAAGAACAAAAACCACATGATCATCTCAACAGAAGCAGAAAACTCATTTGACAAAATTCAACATCCTTTGATGATAAAACTTCTCAACCAATTAGTTATAGAAGGAATGTACCTCAACATAATAGAGATCAATATATGACAAGCCCACAGCTAACATCATACACAGTGCTGGAAAGTTGAAAGCTTTTCATCTAAGATCAGGAATAAGACAAAGATACTCACTCTTGCCACTTCTATTCAGTATAGTACAAGAAGTCTTAGCCAGGGCAATTAGGCAAGAAAACAAACAAACAAAAACACAAAGGTATACAAATTGGGGAAAAAAAAAAAGGTAAAATTGTCTCTGTTTCTAGGTGACATGATCTTGCAGATAGGAAACCCTAAAGACTCCACAAAAGATCTTTATAACTAATCAGCAAATGCAATAAAGCTTTAGAATATAAAATCAGCACACAAAAATGAGTTGTATTTCTCTTCACTAACAACAAACTACTTGAAAAACCTTAAGAAAACAATCCTAATTATAGTACCATAAAAATACCAAGGAATAAATTTAGCCAAAGAAGTGAAAGATCAGTATACTGAAAATGATAACATATTGATAAAAGAAATTGATGAAGACACAAATAAATGGAAAGATATTCCATGTTAATTAATTAGAATTTTTAATATTGTTAAAATGCTCATATTACACAAAGCGATCTACAGATTCAATGTAATCCCAATGACATTTTTCACAGAGATAAATTCTAAAATTCATGTGGAATACTGAAAGACTTCAAATAGCCAAAGCAATCCTGAGAAAAATGAACAAAGCTTAAGGTATCACACCGCCAGATTTCAAAATATGCTGCAAAGCTATAGTAATCAAAACAGTATGGTATTGGCATACATATAGACACATAGACTAATGGAACAAAGTAGTCCAGAAATAATTCCACTTATTTTTAGTCAATTAATTCTTGACAGAGTTACCAAGGGCACACAATGGGGAAATGATAGTCTCTTTAAAAATGGCATAGAGAACACTGGATAACCACATGCAGAAGAATGTTGAACCATATTTCACCTTATTGAGAAATTGACACTTATCTCACACCATGTTAAAAAATCAACCCAAAATCGACTAAAGACGTAAACATAAGACCTCAAATTTTTAAATTACTGGAAGAAAACAGGGGAAAGCATTCTTGACATTGATCTGGGCAATGAGGTTTTGGATATGATGCCAAAATCACAGGCAAAAATAGACAACCGGGATTGTATGAGAATAAAAACCTTCTGCACAGAAAAAGATACAATCAACAGAGTGAAGAGATAGCCTACTTAATGGGAGAAAATATTTGCAAGGCATATATTCAAAAAGAGGTTAATATTTGAAACATAAAGAATTCAAACAGCTTGACAGCAAGAAAACAAATAAACTGATTTCAAAACGGGCAAAGGATCTGAATAGATATTTCTCAAAAGACACAGAAACAGCCACCAAGTCGGCGAAACAATGTTCAACATCCCTAATCATCAGGGAAATAAAAACCAAAATCACAATGAGGTATCACCTCATGCTAGTTCAAATAGCTCTTACCAAAAAGAAAAAAGATAGTATTGGTGAAGATGTAAGGAAAAGGGAACTCTTTTGCACTGTTGGCAAGAATGTTAATTGATACAGCCATTATAGAAAACACTATGGAGGTTTCTTTAAAAATGAAAAATAGAACTATCGTATGATCAAGCAATTCCACTTCTGAGTATATTTTCCAAAGGGAAAAAAAAATCAGTATTTCAAACAGATATCTGCACTCCCATGTTCATTGCAACATTGTTCACAATAGCCAAGATACTGAATCAACCTAAGTGCTCATGAACAGATGAATGGATAAGGAAACAGGGATGTATATTTATAATGGAATTTTATTCAGACCTAAAAATTTTTTTTTTAATTCTGTAATTTGTGACAGCGTGGATTAACCTAGAGGACATTATGCTAAGTGAAATAAGCCAGACCCAAAAAGACAAGTACTACATGATCTCACTTATATATGGAATCTAAAAAAGTGGAACCCATAGAGCAGAGAGGGAAATGAAGAGATGTTGGTCAAAGTGTACAAAGTTTTATTTATAAAGGATGAATAAGTTCTGGAGACCTAATGTACAGCATGGTGACTATAATTAATAACATCAAATTATAGACTTCAAATTTTCTAAGAGAGCAGATCATAAATGTTCTAACCACACTACAAAAGGTAGCTCCGTGAGGTGATGGTTATGTCAATTAACTTGATAGTGGTAATCATTTTACAATGTGTACATATATCAAAACTTCACATTGTACACATTAGTTATATAGTTTACTTTTGTCAATCATACCTCAGTAAGGATGAGAGGGGAACAAGTAGTTGTGTATGTATTAAATGTAGCTCCTTGCACTTTGGGAGCTTCTCATACTCGAGGTCAGGAGTTTGAGACCAGCTTGGGCAACATGGTAAAACCCCATATCTACTAAAAATACAAAAATTAGCTGGGCATGGTGGCATGTGCCTGTAATCCCAGCTACTGGGAAGACTGAGGCAGGAGTAATGCTTGAACCCGGGAGGCAGAGCTTGCACTCAGCTGTGATCATGTCACTGCCCTCCAGCCTGGGCAACAGAGTGAGACTCAGTCTCAAAAAAAAAAAAAAAAAAAAAGCAAAAGCAACTTCCCTTTCACTTTCCCTTCAACCTGCTTCAGATACAGGGTGGCAAATGTTCTCATATGAATTATCAATTTGCCACAGAGCTTGCTGGACTGAACAAAGGAGGACAAATGTGGGAATAAAGACAAAGACAAAAGAGTATATTTGGAAGAAGGGGTCAGGAGGCTCTGTGCTTCTAGTGAACAAGAGCCCTGAGCTTCGATAGCCCTTCATATTTATTGAGTAAAGGAGATAGGGAGAAAGGGGTGGTTGTGGTCAGCTGCTTGACTCAGTGCAGGCCTGCACGATTGCATTCTTTGAACAGTCGTCTCCAGGTATTCCAGTAGATAACCTCAAGGAGCATGATGCCAGGGAGTGACTGCCCTCAGCAAATCTTCTGGAGGCAGGTACAGTCATGAGTTTGCCCACATTCTGCATTCACGATAAACAGTTTGCTGTTTGATCATATAGTGTCCAGTGGAATGCTGAGTTGGTCACGTCCCACAGGCCTTCAGCTCCCTATATCAATTCATTTGTTTTGTATAGTTATAAAGCCTTATTGTGTCCAACTGAGTCCTTTACATGCATACTACTGTTATATTTGCCCAAAATTATACTGTGAATGTTGCAGTTTGAATTCTCTGGGAAACATATACTGAGGAAGTTTATTGAAAAGGGCTCTTGGGCTCAACAGCTGAGGAGGAGGAAGGAATTAGAACTGGACAGAGTGGGTAGATGAACTGCACTGTAGTCACACAGAGGCTCCAGATGATCCTGCTGGGAGCTCCAGGGCTGGGATAGCCCTTCAGCTTAACCTCAAGTTGAGTCAAGGATTCAAGCCTTTATATTCTGTCTTGGGCCAGTCATTAGACTCAGGCTAACTGGGAAGCAGGTGAGGTATAACTTTAGGCCAGGCTATTCTCTCCAGCTTCCTGGAGAGGGACTCAGTTGAGAGCATTGAACCACCAACCTCTCAGTAACTGAGGGAATGAGTGTTGTGTGCTGGTTTAGGACAGAGGTAATATTCAAATATTTAATATTCAGTAATAACACATCAAATGAGGTCCCTGATAAATGGACCCCAGATGTTGGGAACTTTTTGGACACCAGCCCTCACTTAGGGCATTTCCTTTCCTGGAAAGGGGACATAGGCACTGCCCACTGAGCCCTGTGGACTTATTAGTTCATTTTCAAAAAACAGATTACAAACCTTGACAGAAGTTTGATAAGCTAAATGACCACAAAGAAGATATTTTCAGTCCAATCAAAATAAAAGTATAAACAGAGAAAACACTTCAGTTCTGCATGATGTTCTTCTAAAACAACCAACTCTGAAGGCCATTCACTTAGAAGAGTAAATATAAAAAGTCATTATCTAAATGAAAGCAGATGTGTGCCATTTTACAATGACACTCTCCATTTTTCATAGGGTATTAGTTACCCTTTCAAAACAAGAAATCAAACATTTGATCCATGGGGAAATTTACAGACTGTGACTTTTTTACCCTGAGTTTCAGGTCTAGCTGAAACAGTGAAGAGATATTTTGAACCGACTACTGTTTATTTTCTTTGAGTTCTCCAATGGTGAAGGGTTTTGTTCCCTATGCTATTAAGAACCAGGTTAGCTGGTAGACACTGCAGCTACAAGGACTAACAGGGCCCCTATTTTAAAAAATATTGCAAAATAAGAGGATGTGGATATTAAAGAGCCACTGGCTTTTATTATTTGTAATTTAGAAATTATAGTAGGTGCATCTTTTGTGGAGAAATATCTATAGAGTAATATTTATCAAGTAATGAATATTAGAATAAAGATTTTTTAAATATCCTATTTACATTTTTCAATTTTCAGAACTAATGTATTACTTTTGGTCACACAATATTGTTTTCACTTGATTTACAAACATGTTCTAGAATATAATTTTCAAAATCTTAATATAAATCCTGGAAGTCCATTCACTTGTGGACTTCCACTAGTGGGGGCTGTGGGAACATGGAGCAGATGCTCAAATGCACAGGCATGAGCAAACAGCAGTGACAGGAAAGCTACCCAGTGAGCAAAACTTAACTTGAAGACCAGTGTAATATGAAGGAGAACAGATGCTATATAGATCATCTTATTTTTAGCTTTGGTGCCTCCCAAAGAAGATGTGCCTTTGGGCACATCTTGAAGGAAAATATAATGGTGTAGAAGTAACAATAGATTCTACTCTTATCTAAAGAGCCATTTAAGGGCCAATATCACAGGACAACTGTAAGATGCATTGTATAGGAGTGACAATCTCTTAACACCCTTCCCTCGTTTCCATCTCTATTATGTTATCTTGGGTGTACAAATCCCAGAATAATAAAGGGCCATCAACTGCCTCCTTCATTACTTTTGCAATGACTTGATTAATATATGCCATATGCCATAGTTTATGTGACTCATAAACTATTAGAAAACCAGAGCAGTCATAGAAAAAGCCCAAGTTTGTGGCTGTACCATATATATATTCCATGTAATCTTGAACAAGTCACCTGATCTCTCTTCTGTCAAATGAAGATAACACCGTGGATCATGATAGTTGTGAACACCATGGATAATATTTGAAAAATGCTTGATACAGCTTTAGCTCTTAATAAAAGGCAATTATTGAGGAGTTATAGAAGAGTCCCAGAGTACGGGCTAGCCTCAAATATCTTGCTGATCCAATAAATGAATGCTGACCCTGGGAGGTCATGTAGTACAGGGGAAGTGATGAAGTTGGATTTTACAAGAATGCTTTTGGCCAAGGCACTCCAACCAAGCAGAAAGCTTTCTGTTAAATATATCTGTTCCCTGCCTGATATCTTCCTCCCTCTAATTGTTAGGTAACTTGGTTTCCCCTTCCTAAAGTCTCTGCCCCATCTCTGCTTCCAGGGACAATTTTTTTTCATTGTCAGTGGGAAGTAAAGAAGCTCCGGGTCCACACTGCAGTAAATTTGCCTCAAGAACAAATTATTTCTGATGTAGTCCTAAATTGGAGCTATAGTTTTAGAGACTGGGATCCTTCCTTTAACCCAAATACTTACCAAATGGCCATTATTCCCCATCTTAATTAACCCTATAGACCACCCAGTTTAAAGTAGCCATCCAGTCATTGTTGCATTATTCTCAGACACCAAGCCCCTGACATTGACCCAAGTCCTAGGCAGAGACCCTGGCACATCAGCTATGAATGTGTGCCACTTACATTTCACATCGGAAAAGAACTTGTTGCTTATCTGTAGAGCATGCAGAGTGCCTCCAGCTGCAGTGTCTCCAGGATCTGGCCTCAGCTGGAGAGATTCAAACCACAACGTAGGCCTGGTGAAGTCCAGATGATCCAATAGGGATCTTCAGAGCAAAGATTGTTCATTACAGAAGACTTAGGCTGAGCAGAAGTGGTCAGGCCCTATAGCCCCGTGGTGCTTAGTTATCAGAACAGCTCCTCAGGCAGAGTTTGACTTGGCGTCTCAGTGCCTGCTCTCCAGAGGACCCAACTGACATACTCACCCACTTACCACTTCTTCCCTCTAGCTGCTAGCCCTAGTTAGTGCCTCTCTCTGGGCAGGGGCTGATGCTCATTGGTTCAGGCTAGTGGAAAGCAACTATACTATAGCATTTTCTGGGTACATATCAGCTACACATAAAGTAGAAGCACTTTCTCATCCTAAAAGTCTGAACCCCAAAGATGCCTTTCTGGGGTCTCTACACACTTTTCTTTTTTCAGAGAAAGACTTTTTCATAATAGCATCAACAATAATAACATTTACCTGTATGCAGGACATTATAACTTTCAACATTATTTCATAAGCAATAGAATCACTATACTTTCAATCTAAGCAAATTCAATTATGCACATTGAGAAGAAAAAGTGAGAGAGAACAACTTAAACAACCTGGTGATTCTGCCTGCCATTCCACAAAATAAACCTTTCCTATGAGTATCTAATGCAGTCAAATCTGAAAGAGTAACTACATGTTCCAGAAACCTTCAGAAAAATGCATGAATAATTTTAGGAGTTTTCTGACTAATGACAAAGAAGTTGAAGACTTTGCCTAGTTTTTCAGGTGAGTGGGTGGCGTTGAAGGACTAAACTGAAGAATTAATACAAACTCCAGGAGGGATCCATGATGGCCAATTAAAAGCAGCTGCGGTCAGCAGCGCTCACAGAGAGGAGTGAAAACAGGTGAGTGAATTCAGCACCTTTAACTGAAACATCCACGTTCTCGCACTGGGACTGCCTAGGTGAACAGCTCCACCCATAGAGAACGAATAAAAGCATACAAGGGCGACAGCTCACCCAGGAGTGGCAAGGAGCTAAAGGAATTCCCACCCAGCCAAAGGAAGCAGTGAGTGATTATGCAACACTGCCCAGAAAACCACACTTCTCCCATGGATCTTTGGAACCCACGGATGAGGAGATTCCCTGAGCCCACACCATCAGGGCCTTAGTCCGATACACAGAGCTGTGTGGAGTCTTGGCAGAGCAGCCACTCAGGCACACACAGAGACCCAAGAGTTTTATATACTGAAGCCCCAGGGTCCCTGGCAAGGTGGGAAATCCGTCTGTACATATCCCTAGAAATGGAGCTGAATCCAGGGAGCTAGGCAGAGAAGTTCTGTGGGCCTCACTTCGACACACTTCACAAGTTAAGACCCATTGGCTTGAAATCCCAGCCAGCCAACAGCAGTGGGTTGGAGTCTGCCTGAGACTGTCTGAGTTCGGCAAGGTAGGGAGATGGCCACCGTCTCTCTGGTTTGTAGACTCAGTTGTTCCAGCTTGCCAGCCGTGGAGAATACAGAAGATCCTGACAAGGAAGGGTCCCCCACAATTTCCAAATCTTGGCCAGACTGATTCTTTAAGCAGGACCCTGATCCATTTCTCCTCACTGGGAGGGACCTCCCTGCAGGGGCTTTGACCACTCCAGCCCAGGTTCTCTGGACAGCTTTGATCTCTCCTGGGATGGACCTCCCAAGGGGAGGGGCAACCGCCATCTCTGCAGTTCAGTCTATTCAGCTGCTCCAAACTGCTGACTTTGGAGAATACAGGCAGATGGATAAGGAAGGGTCCCCCCTAAATACAGCACACCTTCTCTACCAGAAAGCAGTCAGACTTCTTCTTTGGGTGCGTCCCTGATCCCATTCCTCTAGACAGGGTGAGACCTTCCATGGGGGTCTCTAGCCACCTCCTACACGTATGTGCAGGCTCACAACAGGTCAGTAGCCCCCTGGGATGCAGCTTCCAGAGGAAGGAGCTGGCTGCCATTTTTTCTGTTTTGCTGCTATTACTAGTGATACCTCCAGGTACCAAAGAAACTGAGGCAACTGGGGTCTGGAGCAGACCCCCAGCAGACGGCAGAAGCCCTACAGTAGAGTGGCCTGATGGTTAAAAGAAAAAAAAAAGGAAACAACAATAACATCAACAAAAAAGACCCCAAAAAACCTCATTAAAAGGTCAGCATCCTCAAAAATCAAAGGTAGATAAGCCCACAAAGATGAGAACGAATTAATGTAAAAATGCTGAAAACTCAAAAAGCCACAGTCCCTCCTCTCCTCCAAATGACTGCAACACCTCTCCAGCAAGGACACAGAACTGGGCTGAGACTGAGATGGCTGAACTGACAGAAATAGGCTTCAGAAGATGGGTAATAATGAACTTTGCTGAGCTAAAGGAGCATGTTGTAACACGATACAAAGAAGCTAAGAATCATGATAAAATAATACCGCAGCTGATAGCTAGACTAGCCAGTTTAGAAGGGAACATTATCAACCTCATAGGGATGAGAAACACAACATGAGAACTTCACAATGCAGTCATAAGTATCAATAGCAGAATAGACCAAGTGCAGGAAAGAATATGAGCTTGAAGACTGTCTTTTTGAAATAAGACAGGCAGACAAAAATAGAGAAAAAAGAATGAAAAAAACCTCCAAGAAATATGGGTTTACATAAAGAGACTGAACCTACCACTGATTACGGTACATGAAAAAGACAGGGAGAATGGAACCAAGTTGGAAAACATACCTCAGGATATCATCCAGAAAACCTTCCACAACCTGGCAAGACAGGTCAACATTCAAATTCAGGAAATGCAGAGAACCCTAGTAAAATAGTTCACAAGAAGATCAACCAAAAGATGTATAATCATCAGATTCTCCATGGTCGAGATAAAAGAAAAAATGTTAAGGGCAGCCAGAGAGAAAAGCCAGGTCACCTACAAAGGGAATTCCGTCAGACTAATAGTGGAACTCTCAGTGAAAACCCTACAAGCCAGAAGAGTTTGGGGGCCAATATTCAACACTCTCAAAGAAAAGAATTTACAACCCAGAATTTCATATCTAGCCAAACTAAACTTTTCATAAGTGAAAGAGATATAAGATCCTTTTCAGACAAGCAAATTCTTAGAGAATTCATCATCATCAGGCCCCCCTTGCAAGAACTCCTGAAAGAGACACTAAATATGGAAAGGAAAAGCCATTACCAGCCACTACAAAAACACACACTGAAGTACACAGACCAGTGACACTATGAAGCTACCATATAATCAAGTCTGCAAAATAACCAGCTAGTATCATGATGACAGGATCAAATTCACATGTGACAATACTAACATTAAATGTAAGTGGGCTAAATGCCCCAATTAAAAGATACAGAGTGGCATGCTGGATAGAGTCAAGACCCGTCAGTATGCCATCTTTAAGAGTCCCATCTCATGTGCAAAGACACACATAGGCTTAAAATAAAGGGATGGAGGAAAAATCTACCAAGCAAATGGAAAGCAAAATCAGGGATTGCAGTCCTAGTTTCTGACAAAACAGACTTTAAACCAACAACGAAAAAAAAGACAAAGAAGGGCATTACCTAATATGGTAAAGGGTTCAATTCAAGAAGGAGAGCTAGTTATCCTAAATATACAGGCGTCAAACACAGGATCACCCAGATGCATAAATCAAATGCTTAGAGAACTACAAAAAGACTTAGACTCCCACACAATAATAATAGGAGACTTTAACTCCCCATTGACAATAGTAGACAAATCATAGAGGGAGAAAATTAACAAAGATATTCAGGACCTGAGCTCAGCTCTGGATCAAGTGGATCTTGAGTAGATATCTACAGAACTCTCCACACAAATTCAACAGAATATACATTTCTCTTATCAGCACACAACAATTCCTCTAAAACTGATCACATAATCAGAAGTAAAATACTCCTCAACAAATGCAAAAGAACTGAAATCATAACAAAGAGTCTCTCAGGCCACAGCTCAATCAAATTAGAACTCAAGATTAAGAAATTCACTCAAAACCCCACAACTACGTGGAAATTGAACAACCTGCTCCTGAATGACTCTTGGGTCAACAATGAAATTAAGGGAGAAATCAAGAAGTTCTTTGAAACTAGTGATAACAAAGAGACAACAACAACATACCAGAATCTCTGGAACACAGCTAAAGCAGTGTTAAGAGGGAAATTTAAAGGACTAAATGCCCACATCAAAAAGCTAGAAAAATCTCAAGTTAACAATCTAAATTTCCAACTAACAGAAATAGAGAACCACGGGCAAACAAACCACAAAGCTAGAAGAAGACAAGAAATAACCACAGTCAGAGCTGAACTGAAGGAGATAGAGGCACGAAAAACCCTTCAAAAAAATCAAGGAACCCAGGAGCTGGATTTTTTGAAATATTAATAAAATAGATGACTAAGTAAACTAATAAAGAAGAAAGGAGAGAAGAATCAAATAAACACAATCAGAAATGATAAGGGGGATATCACCACTGACTCCAAAGAAATACAAACAGTCATCAGAGAATACTATCAACACCTCTATGCACATAAACTAGAAAATCTAGAAAAAAATGGGTGTATTCCTGGACACAAACACCCTCCCAAGACTGACCCAGGAAGAAATTGAATCTCTGAATAGACCAATAATGAGTTCTGAAATTGAGGCAGTAATAAATAGCCTACCAACCAAAACAAGTCCAGGACAAGAAAGATTCACAGCTGAATTTTACCAGAGGTACAAAGAAGCACTGGTATAATTTCAACTGAAACTATCCCCCAAAATAATGAAAAGGAGAAACTCCTCCGTATCTCATTCTATGAGGCCAGTATTATCCTAATATCAAAACCTGGAAGAGATACAACAAAAAAAAAGAAAATTTCAGGCCAGTGTCTCTAATGAGCATCGATGCAAAAATCCTCAGTAAAAAACTGACAAACTGAATCTAGCAGCAAATCAAAAAGCTTATCCACCATGATCCAGTTGGCTTCATCCCCGGGATACAAGCTAGGTTCAACATACTCAAATCAATAAATGTGATTCATCACATAAACAGAACTAAAGACAAAAACCACGATTATCTTAATAAACACAGAAAAAGCCTTCAATAAAATTTAACATGCCTTCAGGTTAAAAACCGTCAATAAACTACAAATTCAAGGAACATACCTCAAAATAATAAAAGCCATACATGACAAACTTACAGCCAATATCATACTGAATGGGCAAAAACTGGAAGCATTCCCCTTGAAAACCAGCACAAGACAAGAATAGCCTCTCTCTCACCACCTCTATTCAACATACTATTGGAAGTTCTGGCCAGGGCAGTCAGGCAAGAGAAAGAAATAAAGGTATTCAAATAGGAAGAGAGGAATGCAAATTATTTTTCTTTGCAGATGACATGATTCTATATCTAGCAAACCCCATCATGTCAACCCAAAAGCTTCTTAAGCTGATAATCAAGATCAGCAAAGTCTCAGAATATAAAATCAATGTGCAAAAATCTCTTTCATTCCTATACACCAACAACAGGCAAGCAGAGAGCAAAAGCCTGAATGAACTCCCACGGAATAAAATACCTAGGAATACAGCTAACAAAGGAAGTGAAGGACCTCTTCAAGAAGAACTACAAACTACTGCTCAAGGAAATCATAGAGGACACAAACAAATGAGGAACATTCCATTCTCATTGATAGGAAGAATCAGTATCATGAAAATGACCATACTGCCCAGAGTAATTTACAGAATCAATGCTACTCCCATTAAACTACCATAGACATTCTTCACAGAATTGGATAAAAACTATTTTAAAATTCATATGGAAGCAAAAAAGAGCCCGAATAGCCAAGACAATCCTAAGCAAAATGAAGAAAGCTAGAGGCATCACACTAACTGACTTCAAACTAATTGATTTGTAGTCTACTATGACAAGGCTGCAGTAACCAAAACAGCATGATATTGGTACAAGAACAGACACATAGACCAATGGAACAGAATAGAGAACTCAGAAATCAGACCACACCTACAACCATCTGATCTTTGACAAACTTGATGAAAACAAGCAATGGGGAAAGGATTCCCTGTTTAATAAATGGTGCTGGAAGTGCTGGCTAGCCATATGAAGAAAATTGAAACTGGACCCCTTTTTCACACCTTATAAAAAATTAACTCAAGATAGATTAAATACTTAAATGTAAAACCCAAAACTACAAAAACCCTAGAAGAAAATCTAAGCAATACCTTTCATGACATAGACGCAGGCAAAGATTTCATGACAAAGATGCAGAAAGCAATTGCAACAAAAGAAAAAATTGACAAATGGATCTAATTAAACTAAACAGCTTCTGCGCAGCAAAAGAAACCATCATCAGAGTGAACAGACAACTTACAAAACGGGAGAAAATTTTTGATATCTATCCATCTGACAAAGGTATAATATCCAGAGTCTACAAAGGAACTTAAACGAATTTACAAGGAAAAACAAATAACCCCATTAAAAGTGGGCAAAGGACATGAACAGACACTTCTCAAAAGAAGACACACACACAGCCAACAAATGTATGAAAAAAAGTTCAGCATCACTTATCATTAGAGAAATGCAAATTAAAACCACAATGAGATAGCATCTCATACCAGTCAGAATGGCTATTATTAAAAAGTCAAAAAACAACAGTTGCTGGCGGGGTTGCAGAGAATAAGGAGCACTTTTACACTGTTGGTGGGTATGTAAATGAGTTCAATCATTGTGGAAGACAGTGTGGTGATTCCTCAAAAACCTAGAGGCAGAAATACCATTTGACCCAGCAATTCCATTATTGGGTAAATACTCAAAGGAATAGAAATCATTCTATTATAAAGATACATGCTGTGTATGTTCCTTGCAGCCCTATTCACAATAGCAAAGACATGGAATCAACCTAAATGTCTATCAATGATAGACTGGATAAAGAGAAGGTGGCATATATGCCCCATGTAATATTATGCAGCCATAAAAAGAAATGAGATCATGTCTTTTGCAGGGACATGAATGGAGTTGGAAGTCATTATCCTCATTAAACTAAGGCAGGAACAGAAAACCAAACACCACATGTTCTCACTTATTAATGGGATCTGAATGATGAGATCACATGGACACATGGGTGGAACAACACACACTGGGGCCCGTTGGGGTTGGGGGAGGGAAAGCTTCAGGAAGAATAGCTAATGGATGTTGGGCTTACTACCTCTGTGATGGGATGATCTGTGCTGCGAACCACCATGGCACACATTTACCTATATAACAAACCTGGGCATCCTGCACATGCACCCCTGAACTTAAAAGTTGAAGGAAAAAATTTTTTTTAAGAAAAAATGAATTTTCAGAAGTGATAAAATCACAGGCAATGAATAGGAATGCAAAGAACCAACAAGTTAGAAACTACATAAAGTAAAACTCTTGACTGATTTAATTTCTGAGTATGACTCTTTTATGAAATTATATGCTATGTATTATACTTTATACATTTTTAGATACATTTTATGATATCAGAGCTGTAGACACAAAAGCATAAATATTGTGTTTTATGGGTGAATTAAGAGGTTTATAAGATTATTTTGATCATATATTATTTTTGTTTATGCCTTAATATTAAAATATAATCTCCATGCAAGATGCAACTCCACTGTTCCCTCATATCCTGAGATCACTGAGGTGCATGAGAAGGAAGCTAAAGAGGGCTGGTAGGAACTGACAAAAGACATCCTAGCATTTTGATTCCTTCACAATTTCTGCACAAAACTCTAAAAGGGAGCAGGAAAGAAAACTTCATTGAATATATACTCAAGCTAAAAATCTGACACATATCATCTAATTCTTATAAAACCACATTAGACATTATTACCCCCATTTTTTAGATGAAGAAACTGAGATTCAGAACGGTTGGGTAACTTAAAGTCACACTATCTATGAAGGGAACAAACATTTATGAGCTCACAGTCACAAAAGCAAATACATAAGTGTACCTACAAGCTCAGCAAAGTCCCTGCTCTCCTACCTGATGCAATTCTACAAGTTATTTGTAAGAGCAATTCCAGGACCTATGCAACAATATTCTGACGATGGGCCCATCTAACTCTCTAGCAGGATTAAGTGACAAAGTCTTCAATTAAGTGGGGCAACATGGAAACTGAAGCACCCCCCTTAAGGTTTGCTGCATTCCTATTCTTTGATCAGGCAAGGCTAGGAGTGCCTGTACAGTTTTTCAGCCAACTACATATTTTATATTTCTCCAGTGAAAACGAATTCCTCACAATCCTTGCGCTATTTAAGAGGCCCTCAATATGGATCTGGTAACAATATTTGAAGTATTCGCTGTAGCCGTTTTTGGAATGTAGATTCATTATATGGGTCATTAAATGCTAACTAAACCCCCTTAGACATTGAAGCCTGATTAGGTTATTTCTAATGTTAACTCTTTGCAGGGGTTAAAATGAATATATACCCATATATACTTACACTATTTATGCTAAAGTACTTTAAAATAAGCTGCAGACAGTATGAGTCAAGAATCATTAAGCCTTGTATTCTAAGTGTGTTATACACTTAGATTAGAAATTTCTTTCTATCAAAAAGCTAAATGCCAGTTCTCGATCTGGGAGTCAACACATGTAACCTTAACTTAGACCCACAGGTAAGTGCTCCTCACTGTGACAGAAACAAGGCTGCCAGAGGTACTTGGCCATGCCAGGTGCAGGTGCTGCTTGGGTTGGGTCTCCTGCATTGGTCCTTCCCCTGTGTCTTCCTCCACCCCACAAGTGGGCTAACCCAAGCTTTATAGAACCTGGTTGTCAAATTACCCTTTGAGATGAAGGTACGGCCAGGGGCATGACCCCTGGACAGATTCAGGAGGAAACTGGACAAAGTTGAAGCCAAGCAAGCCACAGCAAGGGTAGGGAGCAGTGTAAGAATTAGGGCCAACTAAGCCCCCAGTCAGCAGGTAGTCCAGGTCAGGTACCCAGATACTTAAAACGAGGAGAGAAAGATGATGGATCATAGAAACAGGGAGCTTTTACCTGCTTCTCACCACAGTTCCCTAAGATCATTGGTCAGAAAACAGCCTGATGAGGTCTGATGAGGTTTACTTCTACAGAAAGAGACTGTCACATAATGGACTTTTGGGTCAGAGAGAACTGAATTCCAGTCTACCATTGTCATTTACCAATTGAGTAGCCAGGTTTACTTTATATGTCAGTGCCTCGGTTTCGTCACAGAAATGGTAATACAATACAACTTTGCAAAGTTATTGTACAGATAAATAAAATAGGCATGTAAATCGCTATAAGGTAGTAAGTATTCAGTAGGTATTAGTTGTCCTTGTTAATGTAGTTGCTCTCCTCCCTAATTGTTTTCATTCTCATCCTCTCCTTAACACTCTATAAGATAAAAAGAACCCTCACGTGTTTTGTCAATTAAACTTTACTTTCTTCATGCCCCTAAGAGCACTCAATCCCAGCTTTGAATGGGACATTTGTGACTTAAAGACATACTGAGGAGTGCTTGAGGGTTAACTGAGGATAGATCAGTTAAACTTAAAAATAAAGACCAGGCATGTTTGGCTCACTCCTGTAATCCTAGCACTTTGGGACGCTGAGGCAGGAGAATGGCTTGAGCCCAGGAGTTCAAGACCAGACTAGGCAACATGTCAAAACTCTGCCTCTATGAAAAATTTAAAAATTAGCCAGGCACAGTGTCACACACTTGTAGACCTACCTACTCAAGAGGCTGAAGTGGGAAGATCACTTGAGCCCTGGGAGGTCAAGGCTGCACTAAGCCGTGATTGCACCACTACCCTCCAACCTGAACAGTAGAGTGAGACCCTGTCTCAAAAAATATCTTTTTAACAAAATATTTTTTTAACTTTAATTACCTGTGATTTTCATACACTGTTGTTCACAAATTTGCAGACTCCATTGACAAACTTACCAATGGATATCAGGCAAAAAACACTATATTATTCATAAAAACTTTAACATATGGAAAAGTATATCAATCGATGCATTTTTCAAAATAAAATTCTGCTGCTTTTTGTGTCAAGTAAATCAGGGATGATTAAGTCATTCAAGTTTTCTAGTTGGCACACCAAGGGCCTTTAGAAATTAGCAAGTACGTAAAATAATGGGCCTTAACTTTCTCAGTGATAAACATTTAAGGGCAAAGATTTCATTCTTTCAAACTAGAACATGCTTACATTTTATGAATAATGCATCCTGAGTAATCAATCCAAATCCGAACTAGGTATATAAACTCCCTCACGAAGGGAGATTTATTGACTTAAAGCAAAAATATGGAAAGTGGCCATCAGATAACTAGAGCACCCAACCCTGTTCACTTCTGGCAGCTGTCTGTCAAGTTTACATTCAGAATTAGAATGGAACATAACAGGAGTAAAAGAAAAAGGGCTAGAGGGAAAATTTATTACAAACAACACCACCAAAATATTGTGATAGGTGTCCTGAGTAGAACTCATGGAGAGAATACTAATGGTTGAAGACGTAATATCTGGAGGACTTGGACATCCTGGCTTCGTGAGGAAATCCTGGGCTCATGCAACATGAATAAGCATTAAAATATGTAAGATGCAACAAGAAATAATGACAACATAGTGGGCTGCTTATCCCGAGATTACTAAACTCAAAAGGCAACTAGAACTGAGTTTTTATAGCAGAAGAACCAGAACAATCTGTTTTAATCACTTCAGCAAAATGGATTAAAACAATAAGAGGATGAGGAGTTCTGCAATCAGTCTTTCATTCAATCACTCTTTTAATAAATCTGCATTTTAAGAGCACATACAATGTTTAGAGCATGCAAATACTGTCTAATGTTCACTTGACCTTTTTGTCGTTAGTTTTATCACCCATATCCCATTTTCAGAAAGAAATTCAGTTCCATCTTGGTAAATTACCTCTCCTATCCAAAGCCTAAGCAGTACAATAAATCTCATATCATGACTCTTTCTCTGGAAAGAAAAGTTTTATATGTAAAGAGATACATATAAGAAAAATGGATTGCAAACAAAGTCATCAATAGGAGAATGAATGAGTAGGTTATGGCGTATCTATGTCATAAAGTGGTATGCAGCCTTTGAAAAGAATCAGTTCAATCCATACCTACTAATTTGAAAGAATTCCCACAACATATTGTTGACTTACGAAAGCAATGTACAGAGATATGTATATAATGAATTCTACTTTTGTAAACAATGAGTTTTTAAATGCCCTAAAATGTGTATTTATATGTAATTATATACATTGAGAAAGATACAGAGATGTGCACACCTGGAAGGTAATAATGGTAGGACAAAGAGGACCTAAAAACAAAGATCTCAGATGTCATGCAAAAAAAAAAAAAAAAAAGTGTTATTTAATATACTATTTAAGTAAAATTTACGGCATGAGGTATGTAGTCATAAAATATTGATAGTTATCTCAGGTGGTAGAAATTTAAATGGCTTTCATTTATTTCCTTATATATTAAATATTTTTAATTTTTTGCAATCTTTTTAAAGTTTTAATATTACAAAATTGTTAATGCTGCGATATTTTAAAGGTTTTTACACTAAAGAGTCAGCAGGCCACAAATAATGCTTGCCTCATTTACATTAAGGTCATAAGAAAAAAGTCCTAAATATGTGAGTGCTTTCCATATTTCCTTCCCATGAGAAGATGTGGACTGATGATACTAATGCTGATGCTGCTTTATTTCATTGTTTATTTTTCATACAGAGTCTTACTTTGTTTCCCAGGCTGGAGTGCAGTGGCTTGATCATAGCTCACTGCAACCTCGAACTACTGGACTCAAGGGATCCTACTGCCTCAGACTCCCGAATAGCTGGGACTACAGGTGCATATCACCACACCCAGCTAATTTTTTTTTTTTAATTTTTTTTTAGAGATGGGGGGTCTTGCTTTGTTGCTCAGGCTGGTCTTGAACTCCTGGCATCAAGTAATCCTCCCATCTCGGCCCTCACTCACTGCTGTGCCCAGCCTGACGCTGCTTTTGATGTTGGATTTATGACTGCAATATTACACTACCTTCCACATACTCTATTCAAGCTTCACCGCATCCTTTGTTTGGACTTGATTTCACTATAGAAGCCAACATATTCATTAGATTTCATATGACTGTTATTCACAAATACGAGAAATTATCATGCATAGGGTCACTGTTTCCCCAGACCTTGCAGCCCCAAAGCAATAATTCTAGCAATAACAGGCAGGATATCCAACTCCCCCGGCCTCCACCCAGAACATAATAGGACAATGTGCAAGGGAGAAAAGCAACCTCACGATTTCTCTTTCATTGTTGTGTAGCTCCTGGAGTCCTCATCGATATATGCCCTCTCCAGCAGGGCCTGATAAACTTAGCAGAGCGAGATAGCAGAAAACTTCCATTTATTTTTGTTCTAGCAGAAAGGGTTAAACATAATGGTAACAAATCTTTTTGTAAATGTTCAGAAGGAATTTTAGCTTTTCATAAACATTATATAGGGTAGAGTCAAGAGTTTTAAAATTCACTCAGACCCTTTATACACAGCAAGTCAAATCAATGCCCAGTGAGCAAGCTGCAGGTGATAGGTTTCCAGGGACTGGCAATGACTGGTGAATCCCCAGCAGGGGAACGAGAAATAGAGAGGAGTTTATCAGTCAAACACAATTAACCTCCTCCAGCCACTGCCAAGTGCAGACAGTCTAGAAGTCATATGCCAAATGACCCTCTAAGGTGGCCCAACCCATAGTAAGTAATAAATTAAATTACTGATGCTGCTTTATGGTTTTCAGGTCACCGTTGCATACGTTAGCCTCTGACTTTAACACATTTGTTGAGTATTTAACTATGCTCTAATTTTTTTTGTTTGTTTGTTTGAGACGGAGTCTCGCTCTGTCACCCAGGCTGGAGTGCAGTGGCCGGATCTCAGCTCACTGCAAGCTCCGCCTCCCGGGTTCACGCCATTCTCCTGCCTCAGCCTCCTGAGTACCTAGGACTACAGGCACCCGCCGCCTCGCCAGGCTAGTTTTTTGTATTTTTTTAGCAGAGATGGGGTTTCACCGTGTTAGCCAGGATGGTCTCGATCTCCTGACCTCGTGATCCACCCGTCTCAGCGTCCTAAAGTGCTGGGATTACAGGCTTGAGCCACCGCGCCCGGCCTTGTGCTCTAATTTTTTATCTTCACAACATCCTGTTTCACAGATGAGGAAACAGAGGCAGATTTAAAAACTTACCTAAGTAAAACAGCTGATACGGTAAATCAGAATTTGTTGTCTGGGTCACCTTTGCAGAAGATCCAGAATGCAAGTTCGATGAACATTTTTGTTATGTTCAGCTTGTATCTCCAGTGTCTAGGACAGTCACTAGCACATGAAATGAATTCAGTAAATATATTTTGGGTACATAAGTGACTGCATCTACTAGATAATCTCTTTCAAATTCTATTCATAAATCGAAGAAAGCTTATCATTATGTCTAGAGCCTGCAAGGGAAATAAAAATGCAACATTGCTTAAACTAATTGTTTTTTATTCTAAGTGCTTTAAGTGCAAACATTTCCCACAAGTAAAAAGACAGCATTACAAAAACTATGTATGTAGTTACACATTCATTTTAAAGAGACCTTTTATCTGTTCTTCTTGCTCACATATCTTTATAATAATTCTCATAATGGAAAACCACAGAAGTCCCATGGCAACAGGGCCTAAGCTTTGTCAAGATGAGACACGCAGGTTTCATCATTTTGTGATTTGATTTCCCCAGGAAGCAAGGAAGAGGAACTGAAGGAAGAGGTAAAAAATAAAACAAAGGAAAACAAGGACAATCATTATCTCAGTGAATCATCAGTATTTTCTAGGTGGATGCATCCATGGAGTTAATAAGTCGGTAGGCAGTCTAATATATCTCCTATTCTCCCACCGCCTACCGTGGTTAATTTACTGTCCTCCTTAGTATTTCCACAAACACACCTAGATACTGCCTTCATCCCTGACAACTTCCAATGCCACCCACAAAGAGTGCCAGGATTTACGCCATTTAACACATGAATGAACACCCACAGTGTCCTATGACTTCTCTCTCTGAGCTCCCCTTACTCCCTTCCTATCTCTGATCACTCCTCCGTTCCCCCTAAATGCCTCCATCCTCCAAGGTTCCATCTCAGTTCTCTGCATCTGGGCACTCAGCACCTGCCCAGTGATATTATGCCTTGTCACAGCATCCGTACTCTCCCGTTGCAAATCTTGATCTCCAGGACTAGCTCTATTAAGGGCCATAACATCTTCCAAAAGGGACAGTAGATCAGAGCTCAAATGCCACAGAAAGGGGGACAGGGGAAGAACTGAGATAAGGCCACTTGCTGTGGGATTTAGGAGGTCATAGTTGATGTGCAGAAGAGCAGGTTTATGAAATGTCGTGATAAGCCATATTAGGAAGCCATGCATTGTCTATCCAGCCAAAAAAGAAAATAAAAACTGGTCTACTCTCTAATCTTTCCCCATTTTGACACTACTCTTCTTAGCCAACATTTCTTCTTCAACTACTTATCAACACAGGATCTCAGTCAATCTCATACTTTGTTTCTTACCTTCCCTACTACTGTTAAGTACATTTCATCCGTTCCCAGAGGCTTAGGTCACATTTCACTATCTCTGCTGGCAATCCTTTGGATCCCTCTGAATTACTGAATTCAGTGGATCATACTGAACTACTCCTCCTTAGTATATCCTAGGCTATTTCCCTTTTGTTGTGAACTGAACCTAATTCAATTTGAACATACACTATTCTTAAAATAGGTAATTTTTATAGGTAACCCTAATCTCTAAAAATGTGATGTGTGTGAGAGTTACCTATCTTCTCCCCTACAGTCTCTCTACTGGACTATAATAAAAGCAAGTCTCTGACCAAATTCTGTTAGATGCCTTTTTTTTTTTTTTTTTTTTTTTTTTGAGATGGAGTCTCCCTCTGCCTCCCAGGCTGAAGTGAGGTGATGAAATCTCGGCTCACTGCAACCTCCACCTCCCAGGCTCAAGCAATTCTCATGCCTCAGCCTCCCAAGTAGCTCGGACTAGAGGAGTGTACTACTATGCCCAGCTGATTTTTGTATTTTTAGTAGAGAGGTATTTTAGTTGTCCAGGCTGGTCTTGAGCTCCTGAGCACAGGTGATCCACCTGCTGAGGCCTCCAAAAGTGCTATAATTACAGGCGTGAGCCACTACACCAGCCACGGATATGCTTACTAAACAAGTATTTATTAGTAAGCAGGCACACAAGTGTTCATACAGTCTGCCTGCAGACTCCATGAACTCCCATCCTCTGTGCTTTTAGTGTTCTGATTACCACCATACATAAAATGTTTAATTGAGAAAAAATGAGAGTATTCTAGAGGATGGATTCTGTTTCCTTCAGTTCACACCAGGAACCAGAATCTTCTGACCCAATTGCTGGACCCAGGGGAGGATTAAATCTTGGATGCCATCCCTACTGGCCTCATCAGATTCTTAAATTTTGTTGATGTAAAGGTGGAAGAGTAGAAGAGTGAGGAGTATTGCAAAGTTATGTTAACCAATTCATACATTTGAATACCTTGAATTTCACCAGTAAGAACTCATTTCTTATATTTGGTGTGTTTTTAACCAAAGTATCACATGTAAATTGACACTGTTTGCTTAACAAACACTTGTATAACATCTACTATGTTGTAGATACTAATCTAAACACTGTGCACATATTAATACATTTAAACCTCATAGCAGCCTATAAAGTATGCACTAATATTATCCCCACTCTACAGATGCAGGAACTGGCATGCAGATAAGTTAAGTTACTGAGATGTTTTAACTAGTAAATAGCCGAGCCAGAATTTGAACTGAGGCAGTCTGATTCCAGGGTTCATGGTCTTCACAAGTTCCCTGATCACAGAAGTGTCTGTAAAAGTTGCCTCTACAATATAGCCTTCCTTATTAGAATGCTAGGTGGCCCAACTGGAAAACTAGGACCATCTGGATTGTGGCTTAACCTGACTAATAAAGATAGCCATAATTTCCTGCTCTTTATATTAAAGTATTTAAAGTGAATAACCAACACAACACTAATTAGCTCTGTCCTTTGTTAGTATTTCAGCAGAGAAGGCTAGTTTTTACAACAGCACACTCACTAACTATTTAGACTTGTAGATCTTTAATTTTAACTTTTTTAATTTTTATTTTTCTCAAAACAGATTCTTGCTCTGTTGCCAAGGCTAGAGTGCAGTATCATGATCATAGCTCACTGTGGCCTCAAAGTCTTGGGCTCACATGATCCTCCCACCTCAGTCTCTGGAGTAGCTGGGACCACAGGCATGCACCACTGCACTCAACTAGGCTTGCAGATCTTGAGTCTTGAGCCCTTCTGAACTTTTCAATTTCTCGTTTACATCACCGCTGTCAGATGATGATGTAGCTTTTGCTTAAACGTACCCATTTGAGGGTACTCACTCTCTTGGGGCTGCCATCATGTTGGTACTCATTTCTGACTGTTGGAAAGTTCCTTCTTGCATGAAGCAAGAATTTTTTTTTTTATAAGCATTGACTGAATTGATCATAGTTCCATATGACCAGTAAGGGGTCAAATTTATGGAAATAAGATATGCCTCACACAAGACAGTAACAAAGACACGGTGTTTCCCCAGTGTTGCACGCTGCCCTCATGAAGGGTGTGGGTCACTGGGGAAAAGTTTATTGTGACAAGGATAAAGATTCAGCAAGCTCATGAATACAGGAGTCAGAGAAGAGAGGTCAGTAAGGACTGCTGTGCTCAGGGAGGGTTTTGGCAGAGGCATTGCCAGAATGACTAGGTTCACAGAACACAAACAAACAAAAAAAAATGGGTGAATGAATTAATGATGGTGGATATTAGGCTGCCTGATGTCTAGACATGGTTCCATTTATCAGAATTCCTGATTCCTGCTCTGATTGATGAAGATCTAGCTGTGAAAATGCTCTCCAAAGAGGGAAATTGCCAATTTCTCACAGTATGAGACAGAAACACAGATTTTGCAAGCCTTAAGTGATGGTTCCACGCTTCTGAGTTTGCCTCCAATGAGCTGCTGATTTTGAATTGCAAGTTGCTGATTGCTAAGTGGTTTATACTGATCAAGGTTGCTGTGTATGCCCATGCAAGGTATGGACAAGAACCTATAGATCTGTCTAAGTTAGAAAATCCAAGTCTTCACATTGACATTAAGAATAACAGAAAGAATATTACTAACAAGAATCTCGGAAAGTCCTTTGCAATTATAAACATTCAGTACTTTTAACCCAGATTCACACAGCATTCTTTGTATGAATAGAGATTCACAGAAGTTGTGATATTTCTAAAATTAAACATTTAGTGAATACCAAATCTGGTATCAGAGTCCAGGTATTTCAGATGCTGGTTCAAACAGTAAACCTAGAACCAAGAGTCAAAAAAAAAAAATGTTGCTC
Source organism: Colobus angolensis palliatus (assembly GCF_000951035.1). Taxonomy (NCBI): domain Eukaryota; kingdom Metazoa; phylum Chordata; class Mammalia; order Primates; family Cercopithecidae; genus Colobus; species Colobus angolensis. Next base: position 32,987,838 of record NW_012118487.1, read on the forward strand.
TCTATGCTTAATATCCATGCATTTCACTGTGTGTAAATTGTACCTCAATAAAAATACACTTCAGTAATATCCAAAAGCAGATGGTTGAGCCTGTTATAAAGGCCAGTAGTAAATGGAAGAAGAATCTATGGAGCACCTGCACTCTGCTCGACCCTGGTGTCACTGTGTTCTGCTCATCCTCTCACTGCCCTCTCCTAGAAGTCCAGGATCTGCATTTTACAGATAAAGAATGCAAGTCTTAGAGAGATAACTTGTCTTCATGGGAGACCTGAGATACTAAACCAAATGTTGATAACTCCAAAATCAGTGCTTTTTCTTATTAGTTTTTCCCAAAAATGTGCTATGGATACCCCTGGCAGTACATGTGATAATTTTTGGTGTAAAAAGATAGACATTTTCTGTGTTAGTTTAGTGTGAATTTGGTGGGAATAAAACAGTTTTTCAGGGCATGATACAAAATGTCTTTAAAATCAAAATATTGAAGTTTCTTAAATGTTCAATTTAAGCAAAAATGTAAAATATTACCAATAATAATACAATTGGTTTGCAGATATGTTTCTATATGTTGCCATGGCAAAAATTTAAAAGGCAGCATCAGAATGTCTGAAATTTGAAAAACCTGGAGCTGCATCATGCTGCCTCCTCACAAAGCAATTGACAACTTGGTCAGTAGCTTAAATTGAGCCCCAAACTGTTATCCACAATACTTTCTATACCTGCAAAAAATAATAATTCCAGAAGAGTGACATCAGCAAGATGGCAGAATAGAACATCTACAATCTTCATCTCCCATAGAAACATGGATTTGGCAACTATCCACAGACAAAAGTGCCTTTAAGGGAACTTCAGAATCCAGATAGGAAATTTCCACACACTGGTGAAGCCCAAAACTGAGAAAAGTCACTTAGAAAAGACAGGCCTGTGTCTTGTTAGTAGGCTTACTGACCACAGAGCCAGCTGCAGAACAGGAAGCAGACCCATCCCCTGTAGTTGGGGCCCCAGCCCCACTGATCCACAGTCCTGCCACCAGCCCTGCCTGCTTGTGGAAGCAGCAGGAGCCATGCCCATTCACACTCCCAGTGGTAGACCCAACAACCACAGACTCAAATGCAGACCCAGAGCGGCCTTATGATCCAGTTCCAGTCCCTCTCAAACACAGTCTCAGAGGCGGTTTGTCTGAGATCTGGCAAGAGAAGGTCTTTTCCTGCTGAAATCAGTCTGTAAAGATTAAAAGAGGTGGCTGCTCCTTCAAATGCACCAGCACCAATGCAAGTCCACAAGGATCAAGAAGAATCAGGTAAACATGACACCACCTAGGGAGACTAATAAATCTCTATTCAGTGCTAAAGAAACAGAGATCCGTGAACTGTCTGACAAATAACTCAAAATAAACATCTTAAAGAAATTAAATAACTGCAAACCCATGAGCACCTGAGCACTGTTAAACACCTGAAATGATAACGAATAGAGGATGGATGGTGCCAGAAATTGTCTTGGAAAGAAAGAGTAAGAGATAATAAAAGCACAACAAGTTGCAAAACAGTCGCTGAAACACCAAAGAGTGAAATTCTAGCAGCCAAGAGGGGGCAACAGAGAGTTGCTTTCAGGGCTCTGAAAGTCAGCAAGATAGTTCCTTAGTGCTTTTGAATTATAACCTAGATCAGAAACTCTGCAGTGGACGATGCTTTTGGACCTACAGGACCTAAGGAGATCACACTATTAGCCAAAAATGGGTGCAGAAGTGGAGGTATATAAGAGTTCTCTATCACCTCACCTACAGATTAAATTCAGGCCTTTTAGAAAGGCAGACAATGTCCTCAATACCAAGACTACACCCACGATTTAGGCATCAACTTCTACCTATTCCCACTGTGGTAATGAGGAATTTGCACGTAGTTCCTCACACACACGATGTCACGATGTCGTGTCATCTGTCTGCAAATGTGCCCCTGCTGATCTCTCACCTTAAAATGGTCTCTCTACCTTTGCTTAGCTGCCTAGCCTCCTCTTCCAAATTTTAACTCAGATATTATTTCCTCTCAGAAGTCTTGAAATCTTTCTGATCTCTTTTTGTTGGGGGAGAGGGGTTTAAGTGCCCACCTCTACACACCCACTTATCCTTGTGCTGAATATCAATGCTGCCTGCTGTCCTATGACCCAGTCCAGGAAACCTCTGCCCTGGGCTCTGAACTATGTAGGGCCATGATCCTTCACTTCATGGAGAATTCTCAGGGCCAAGTAAAATGCCCCCCAGGGCCCTATCTATCCCTTTCAGATTATGCTCCAGGTTCCCTGGACCCAGAATTTTCTGTCCAAATAGCTCACAATTCACTTCCAAAGCCTCAGGGTATGCATGCCTAGGCTGCCAAGAGGAAATCATGATGAATAGATGGATGGATGGTGCCAGAAATTGTCTTGGAAAGAAAGAGAAGAGTAAGAAATATAATAAAAGCACAACAGGTTGCAAAATGTCCCTGAAACACCAAAGAGTGTTGTGTCCATGTGGATGCATTCTGAATATTCAGGCTGGAGTATCCACACGTGTGCTTGTGAGGCCTCTCACAGTGTGGAAGCAGCCAGAAAAGGAAAGAGAAGAAGTCAGGCTATGGGTCAGCAACTGGTGTTCTCTTTACTGCTATGTTTCTGTGTAGAACTCCAAGGGGTTCCATAATTCTAAATTCACATTTGGCTGAACAAGTATCTTTATCAAGGCAGAAGGATACAACATATCTTATTTAGCAATGGTCTGCTGGCTTGATTTATCAATGCCAAATCTCTAGACATATGACATATGGGCTTCATCTTTGCCCTAGGCCCTGCAAATGTTAGGAGCAGACCTGTCATACTAACATCTATCAGAGCACTGACCAACACTTATTGAAATGTTCTTGCTTACAAGAACCTTCATCTACTAGGACATGACCATCTAAAGGGCAAGGATCTTTTTTCTGTCCCCAGGGTCTCGCCCTGTACCTAATGAATAATAGATTCCTAACATCTACTAGCAAATATTTATTTAACTGGACAGAACTGAGAGGATGAAGCCCAAGACCCAGTCAGAGCCACTGAGTCATCTTTAGGAGTGAGGAAAAAAATGAGACAGGGTAGGCAGAACTAAGGCTGGGTGCCCTTTGCCTTCTGCCTGGAGTTCCCTCCAGAATACTTGACTTCTGCTAAAAAGGGGGTAATAAGTACTGAAAAGAAATAAACCCTAAAGACTGACAGAAGAGAGAGATGGTTTTAATTTTCATTCATTACCTAAACTTTTGGTACTAAAAAAGAGTAGTAAACTTTTGGTACTAAAAAAGAGTAGTAAATGATAATAAAATCATCTGATAGTAAATGTACAAAATATACAAGTTAAACTTCTTTGCCTAAGAAATTAACAAATGAAATACAAAGATAAGAATCTGGTAATCAGCTTTCTATATAGGCAGGCACTGTGAAGCTAAAGACAGCTCCATCTTCTAAACTCTTCTCTAAATACCTGTCAGCCAGCATATAACCCTACCTCACACCAAGCTCCTCATGGTGAACATCACAGACCCACAAAGCAGAGGGAAACAGCAGGACACCAAAGAGACTTATAATTACATCCCATTCTAGATTTAAGAGGATATCAGACTTCTTCCCTTGCCCCTGCTTCTCTCTCTAACTAAAATCATTTAACTGAAATTAATTTTTCCCAAGTATTTATAAAGCAGCTATAATGTTCAAGGCTCTAGTATATACTCTTGAGAGACATCTTAAAAACTGACCCAATTCCTGCCTTCATGGAGTTTCCATTCTAATAGGTGAGTCTCGGCCTTGGCTACACAGAAGTAACAGGAAAAGTGCAAGAGAGCTAGGAGATTTTGTGGGAAAAGTTCATGGAGTTTCCCGCTGATTGCTCCTACTTTCTCAATGAAGTATGAAGCAAGGGCATCAGCTGAAAGCAAGTGGGTGTCCCATTTAACTAGGCTGGCAGTGAGGGACAGCACCTCTGCTTCAGCAAGGACTTTGATTCTACATGCGTGAAGCCATTGGAAGACCAAGAGGAAATGAAGTAGGGAGCTGAGCTCTGGTATTCACTTTGTGGTTAAAGGATAGAAAGGGAAAAGGGACTCTCAGGCCCAATTCTAGACTGTGCCTTCCAGCTGGGGTCACCAGATTTAGCAAATAAAAATGTTTCAGCTGAGAACCTTACAGCCCAGCTCATCATGATACAAAGGAAATATGAGTTCAGAACCCAGACTCCAGCTAGGTATGAAGAAATTATCTGGTTGGGATGCCATAATACTGGACTTCTCTCTTGGTGACCTGAATGACCTGAGCATGGTCAGTGGATACACAATAGTGAGGGATGCCTCCAATGCTGGCCCCCACCGCTGCTTCAACATCAGTGACAGGGAGAAAGCCAGGGTGTTGTCTCAAATTATTTTTACCCACAACCACAGTTCTCTAGCAGCCTCAGAGGTCCTTGGTAAGAAAGAGAAAACCAAGCTGCACCCACTGTAGTTTTTATTGTAATCAGAACTTCTGAATCTATGTAGCAGCCCTGCCATGTTTTCCTGAATCAGAGCTTCTTGTGGGTTTATTATGCTGGTGGGTAAGCCAAAGTGGTGTGACACAGTGTTAGAGCATAGCGTTTGGAGTGAGACACTCCTAGATTTATTCACTCGGCAAATATTGTAGGCACATGCTCCACTCTTGTGAAGAGATAATATGTACATTATCTCTAAATCCTCTGTGGGCGAAAGATTGCCTAGGTGCCGAGGCAAGAGACTGAAAGTACACATTGTTTCAGTATAATAAAGAAAATAGTTAGAATAAGAATAGTCATAATACAAATTAGATATAGAGATGATCATGGACAATTATCAGTCATTGTTATAAACATTATTTAATCATTAGCTTTTAATATTACTCTTTGTTGCATTACTAATATAACCTAGAAATAACCGGCAGGTATAGGGTCAGGTACTGAAGGGACACTGTGAGAAGTGACCTAGAAGGCAAGAGGTCAGCCCACTGTCACACCCACATAAGGGCCACTTGAGGGCTCCTTGGTCAAGCGGTAATGCCAGTGTCTGGGAAGACATCTATTCCTTAGCAGACCGCGAAAGGGAGTTTCCTTTCCTTGGAGGAGTCAGGGAACACTCTGCTCCACCAGCTTCTTGTGGAAGGCTGGATATTATCCAGGCCTGTCTGCAGTCATCTGGAGGTCTAAACCCCTCCTTGTGGCTCAGTGCTTCAATGGTCACGCTCCTTGTCTGCTTTCATGTTCCTCCTGTACCCCTGGTTCCTCTTTGAATTTCGTAGTGGATAGCGGTAGAAGAAATAGTGAAAGCCTTAAAGTCTTTGATCTTTCTTATAAGTGCATAGAAGGAAACACTGACGTATGCTGCCTTCTCTCTCTGCTTCAGCTACTTAAAAGGGAAGGGCCCCCTCTCTCCGCGTCTTGATGGTAGTGGTCCCCTGGGCCCAGCTGCTTTCTCCTTATCTCTTTGTCTTATGTCTTTATTTATTACAATCTCTTGTCTCCGCACATGGGGAGAACACCCGCTAAGCCCCATAGGGCTGGACCCTACAATCCTCTCTCTGCATTAAGTATTATCTTTTCCAGTTTACAGATAGGGAAATCAAATCTTAGGAAGTCTAAGAAACATGCCTAAGATCTCAGCTAGTACAGAGGCAGGAAGAAAACTCAGGTCTATATGACTCCAAGCTCTTGCTCCTAACTACACAATTTACTCTTTTGGGATTTGAACCCTAGCCCTACCATGTATCCATTGTGCAACTTTGGGTTAAATAACATCTCTGGGTCTCAGTTTCCTCTTTTATAAAATAGGAATAATATTACCCAACCATGTGAAGAGCCTGGGACTTAATTTAAAAGGGCCCCTAGCACGTGTATTATTGCTGATCATGCTATTTGTTTACATTCTATGCCGGCCCTGGCAATGCAAAAGGAGATCAGCAAGAAAGGTAGCTAGGTATTCAACCAGGAAAGGTTTGATAAAGAAATGGTATCCAGTAATTGATATTTTAGTCATTCCTAACTTGTTGACCTAATCAGATTTTTTCCCTCAGCCTCTTTGCTCATAGGAAACAACACACTTGAGTAATTTTCACATATTGTGAGACCTACCTTTGTGTCCATTATAAAACTTACCTTGATTTGATACAGAAGAACTAAACTTCAT
>NW_012118487.1:32994365-33002473 GCF_000951035.1 Colobus angolensis palliatus
AAAAAAAGAAAATGAAAGGACATATGTCCATTTTAGAACCAACTTTCGGTTACAGTGAGAGCCATTTGTACCAAAAATGACTAGTACCATTAAAAAGCAATCCGCTCCTAGGTATATACCCAAAATAATTGAAAAAATACATCAACACAAAAACTTGGACATAAGTATTTGTAGCAGTGTTATTATAATAGTCAAAAGGTAGAAGCAACCCAAAAGTCCACTAATTGATGAAGGAATGGATAAACAAAATGTGACATATCCATACAACAGAGTATTATTCAGCTATTAAAAGGAACGAAGTTCTGATACATGCTACAACACGGATGAACCTTGAAAACGCTAAGCCAGAAACAAAAGAGCATTATTACTTGATTCCAGTTATATGAAATGTTCAGAATAGGCAAATATATGAAGACAGAAAGTGGATTTGTGGTTACCAGGGGCTGGAGAGAGGAAGGAATTGGGAGTGACTAGTAATGAACGTGAGGTTTGTTTTTGGAGTGATGAAAGTGTTGTGAAATTAGATGATAATGATGAATGCCTAACTCTGTGAATACTCTGAAAACCCTGAATTGCACAACTAAAAGCAGGAATTTTTACTATAATACACCTATTACTTTTTTTGAGACAGGTTCTCACTCTGTTACCCAGGTTGGAGGGCAGTGGCATGGTCACAGCTCACTGCAGCCTCAAATTCCCAGACTCAAGCAATTTTCCCGCTTCAGTCTCCCTAGCAGCACAGCCTACAGGCACACACCACCACACTTGGCTAATATTTTTTTAATTGTTTTAGAGATGGAGTTCCACTATGTTTCCCAGGTTGGTCTCCAGCTCCTGGGTTCAAGTGATCCCCTCCCCTCAGTCTCCCAAAGTGCTGGAATTATAGGCATGAGCCACAGCACCCAGACTAAACCTGTCACTTTATAAAACATTATTGTCTATTGTACTTGCCCTCTTTAAGGATGGCATGCAGTTGAAAATATTTAAATATAGAAATGATTTGGGAAGGATAAAAAAAGACTCAGAACATGAATCACTCACCTAAACTCCAACAAAATATTTCTAAGGCTGTTAATAAATACAACTAGGAAATGATATGGAGATGTTAAAATTTCCGTTTTGTTTAATGCTCTCTTCTTAAAGGGGACCAAAAGTTGAATAATACTCAAAGATATCAGGGTCATACTGACATGAATTCAATTTTTTCAAAAACGCAAAACTCAATCTTGAGTCACTGAAGACAAAATAGCAGATTTGCCATAGAAAATGTTGCTTACAGGGCTAAAGAGCCCTAAGGCTCTTGAGCCACTTTCACCAGCAGTCAGGAATGAGCTGGAAAAGTTACCCACCACTCCAGGGGCTATGACTGTGGCTCATGCTTCCCAGCAGAAGTAAACAGCACTGGGCACTATCATAGAAAGCTTGTCCTTTCCAAAAGTTTGATCCACTTTCTCAAATCGAACTATCAAACTACTTTTTAAAAAACCCTCAATTTGAACTGAAATACCCAGTCTTCGGAGAATTTCCCATTTTCCTCAGTTCTGGCCAGAACAATGAAGGAGCCTGCAGAAACAGCAACCCATATCTGATCAAGTACATGAGGTGTCAGTCCATCTTTAGAGGCAAAAGGAATATGTATCTTCTTAAGGCTCTTTTCACTGTTACTGCTTGGAAAATCCCATTTTACTCTGAAATAACAAAATCCATAAGCTTTTGCTAAAACCTTGGGGCCTTCATTTCTCTCCCTGATAGAGATAATTCTGTAAATGGCTTATATGACTGCCCATCTATGCCGAACTTTTACACTGGTTTTCATTTTAATAATATAATTAATGCCTTAAAACTAAGTGTAAGCATTTTGCATATGATTTCCTAATTCGTGGGTATATACCCACTTTTTTTTTGTTACAAAATAACAGAAAGCCCAGTGTAACTGCTACCACTGTCCTGAGAGAAACCTACTGAGTATTGTAGTCCTGTGTATGCATTGACTAGCTCTGTGACCTTAAGCAAGTTATTTACCCTCTCTAGGTCTCAGTTCATTTCGGCATAAAATAATGGGCATTAGCAAGATGCTGTCTAGGTCCCTTTGATGTTCTCGATACTATGATTTTAATTCTGTATTTTGTCTCTTTGTATGCACGTATTGGTTCAAGTCAAGTGGTCTGTTTGCTGCAAAAAAAGATGTGCTTTTGTGCTTGTTCCAGGTGTTTGTGCTTTTGCTTTGCTCTGCCCCCTTCAGAGAGTGTTGCAATGATGGCAGTCACAAGAAGTAGCACATCGAAATGAAAAAGTTTTGCATGTCTACTCATTTGAAGAACTTTCTCTTTCATTGATTACTTAGCAGCTTAGAGCCTTGTATGCACTTCAAAATGAAGGCCTCAGAATTGGCCTTTACAAGGAGCAAAAGAGGATGGATATGCAATGGGCTTCCATCGAAGGAGGTGAGTAGAATTTCAATGGAGCAACTTGGAAAATTGTTATGAGTGAATCTGAAACCCTAGCAACCCATATCTGACATCTCAATTACTCTGAAATCACCCCTAAGTCTCTCTTTCCATGTGAATTTTTCTTTATTTTGTTCTGTTATTTATTTATTTATTTATTTTTTTGAAACAAGGCCTCACTCTGTCACCCAGGCTGGAGTTCAGTGACATGATCACAGGTCACTGCAGCCTCAAACTCCTAGGCTTTAAGCTATTCTTCCACCTCAGCTTCTTGAGTAGCTGGGACGACAGGTACAAGCCACCATGCTCAACTAATTTTTTTTTTATTTTGTATAGAGATGAGTTCTCTCTATGTTGCCAAGGCTGGTGTTGAACTCCTGGACTCAAGTGATCCTCCCACCTCAGCCACCCAAAGTGCTGGGTGTCACACATCCAGGCTTAAGCCACCACACCCAGCCTCAGAACTTGGTGCCCTTTTAGGTGAATGAGAATCAAGCAGATTCTCCTGGAACATATCCACAGGCTGAAGGCAGAGAAGGCCTGCAAGAAGCCGTTTTCTGACCAGATAGGGCCCCAGGGTTAAGACCAAGGAAGCACAGGAGTGCCCTAAGGAGTCGCGTCAGGCCAAGAAGGAAGTAACCAAGGCTTTGTCCATGCAAAAGATCAAGACATAAAGGTCCCCATCTCTCACGCGTACGCATGGTGCTTGATATGGTTTGGCTCTGTCTCTACACCCAAATCTAGTTTCTAATCGTAATACCCATGTGGCAAGGGAGAGACCTGGTGGGAGGTAATTGGATCACGGAGGTGGTTCCCCTATGCTGTTCTTGTGATAGTGAGGGAGTTATCATGGGACCTGATGATTCTCCCTCACAGTTTCCCCTGCACTCTCTGTCTTTCCTGCGACCTTGTGACAAAGGTACTTGCTTCTCCTTCACCTTCTGCCATGATTGTAAGTTTTCTTAGGCCTCCTCAGCCATGCAGAACTGTGAATCAATTAAACCTCTTTCCTTTATAAATTATCCAGCCTCTGGTATTTCTTTATAGCAGTGTTAAAACAGACTAACACAGGTATGTACTGTTTACCTTAAATTATGGTCATCGTTCATATTTTGTCCTCAAGGAAAGATGCCAGCTGATTTGGGTGGGTTGTTTGTTTGTTTTTCTCCCCCTGTGCCTCTCAACTTCCTTCTGGAAAAATCATTGCCATAAAAGAACTCAACATCACAAAGGTAGGAATAATCGGAGTCCTGATTTTCTTTGGTGTATCACCTGAATCCCAAATATGAGGTCATTTAACAGTATTACACATTTATAAAATCATGACATGTGGAGCAAAATATCACTTGCTAAAATTAAAGACTTGCCAGTTCTTAAAATTGTTGATAGACGTCTAACCACTGAATTATATACCTTCTTTGATGTTGAGATGGTCTATTTGGTAAACATAACGCTGGTCTACATAATCTACAGCACAACTGAATATCAAAGGTTTATTTGATATTTGTGCTTCCTTCCACCTCCTTCAATAAACCAGAATATTCTTAATATTCAACCAATGCTTCCAATATTATTAGATTTCTTTAGGAGTTTTGATTTGATGATTTATAGCCCTCTGAAGAAACAGAAAGGTATATAATAATGGATCAGTAAATTACTGCTTTGCCAGAAAAAAATCCATGGGGTATTTTTCTACATTAATCACCTATTTTATAGATGAGTGATCCAGAGAATGATTAAGTTTGAATTTAATTACTAAAAATGTAGAAAGGGAAAATATACATTTAAAATTTTTTTCTTTACACATTTTATCTCATCATACTTTTAAAAGCATTTCTCATGTATGCTAAGGCTATGTAAAAGTAAAATTAAACTACATAATTTGGTTTACTATTACAATTCAATAATAGGGAAGCCCTTTATTTACATGATTTTATGCACTACCCCAAAACCAATACATTTTTTGTCTTATTAATATGCTGAGACTCAGTCAATAAATATGTATTGAGAACCCACTTCACGCCCTTTTTAGGATGTGGTAGAGAACAACACAGAGAAAATCACAACTCTGATGAAGCCCACATTCTATTTGCAGAAGACAGAAAATAAAAAAGCAAATGAATGAAAAGAATAATTTCAAAGAGGGGCAAACACTGAAGGGAAAGTTGAGAGGGGTGATGGGAAGGGAAGTGACTGGCTGATCGCTATTACAGAGAGGGCAACTGAGGAGAAAGTCAGTCTAAATGACAGGAAGAGTCAGCCAGTAAAGATCTGGGAGGAGGGCATTCCAGGCTAGGAGAAAAGCAAATGCAGCAGCCTTTGATCAAGAATAAGCTTGGAGGCCAATGTAGCTGGTGCAGACTGGGTGAGAGGGAGAATCATAAGAAGTGGAGTGTGAGGGGTGAGGAGTAATGAGGTTATGCACTGCCCCATGTTGGCCGTGGGAATAAATTTCCATTGTACAGCATTTTAATTATAACCAGAAATCACTAAACGTTTTAAATAGAGTGTATATAATCTATATACTGTTTTAAAGGAGAACTTTGAATATTGTATGGAAAGAGAATAGAATGAAGGAAAAGCAGGAATAGAAGTAATTAGGAGGTTGTATTTCAGCAAGATGTGATGGTGACTTGGATATGGGTAGAAGCAGTGGACATGGTGAGGAATGATCAGATTTGGGAGATTTCTAATCTTGTGTAAGGGATAGATGTAAGGGGCCCTGGCCTAACAACTGGGTAAACGGTGATGTCATTCACTGAGAAGGAGAAGACTATGAAAGGAGCATATTTGGAGAGGGAAGAGATCAAGAATTCCACTTTTAGTATTCTAAGTGTTAGTGAGCTGTTAAACAGGTAAAGATATGGAGTAAACAGTTAGACAAATGAGTGTAGCACCCTGAAGCATATATGATTTGCAGTTCATTTCCAAAAATGTACACTACTTTCTACAGATATTTGGCAAATACTCTGATTGTTTTCTGTTAATCTTCTCCCCAAACCCATTAATGGAATTTCTTTAGAAATGACGCACAATTGATGTTTCCCTTGTACTCACCTGCCCACGTAGATGTCCTTGGATATGAGAAGAAGAATGCAAATTATGTTGGATGCCTGAAACTGAAGGGTCTCTTAATTTTCACTGGTGCATTAGTATTAGTACCTTCCTGAGTCTATTAATTTGCCTGAATTTACTCCTTCTTATTTTTTATAGTACTTTTCGTTTTTCCCAGAAAAGTGTAAAAAAAGTCTTAATATAACATACTAAGAATCAGAATAAAGTTAGTCTTGTATCACCAACACTTACTATAGAACTTAGATTAGATCAAGATAAAAGAAATGTTGGTTGAATTAATGCAATTACAATAACTATATTTAATATGTATTTTTAATTTTTATTATCATCAAATTTAATAATTTATCAAGAATATTGAGGCTTTCCAAATACTATGTGAAGCCAATCTACAACAAGCTACACAAATGAGACTACATAATTTGGTCAATACAGACAGAGATGGTGAGTTAATTATCCCAAGGTCACTGGGTAAAATCCTACTTCCCATGACGTACATAGTCTATAGCTTAAGTGAATAAACCCTGTTTTCCTCCACAAATGTGGTACAGTAGGCAGTTCATAGTAGGGAAATTAAACCTAACTGAAAGGTCAAGGATGGAGAGAGAGACTTGGAGATGACTGGAGACTGATGGAACAACAGCTCTGGGCCTCTGTTGCACTTCCTTTGTGATGCACTTGCCTGATGTTATAGACAAAAGTGATCAAATTTCACCCACTTCATAGTGATGAAAAGAAAAAGCAGTGCTAGTCAGTGCAACACTGCTGGCCAACAGGATTCATGTAGAGTTTTTCCAAATAACAGAGCAAGTGAAAATTCATCTTCCCATCTCCATGCAATGAGTGAGAGAAAACATGAGAGAATAACTAAAGTTTCCATAAGGTTCATTTGTGAGGAGACAACACAGATTATCCCTGGAGATCAATTGATGAGAAGAACGGCGGTGATTCACTTAGATGGAGGCATGAAATAGAAAGGTCAGGGCCAGTGTATTTTCTTGTCAAATGGAGGTTTTTCATTCTTTTGGGGTGTATTTTCAGTTTGTGTAAGTTGTATTTTTCCAACTTAGAGCTCCAAAGTGATAAGGCAACAGCCTTTGAACTTATTGAAACAAACATTTCATTATTAAAGAAAGACTATTAGCCCCTTTAAGTAAAAGTTTTGCATAAAATAAGATCCATTTTATGACACCATATACTATAGAATAAGTATATATGTGTGTGTACATATACATATATATATATATATTTTTTTTTTTTTTTGAGACAGAGTCTCACTCTGTCGCCCAGGCTGGAGTGCAGTGGCATGATCTTGGCTCACTGCAAGCTCTGCCTCCCAGGTTCAAGCGATTCTCCTGCCTCAGCCTCCCCGCATAGCTGGGACTACAGGCACCTGCCACCACGCCCGGCTAATTTGTGTGTGTGTGTGTGTGTATTTTTAGTAGAGACAGGGTTTCACCGTGTTAGCCAGGATGGTCTCAATCTCCTGACCTTGTGATCTGCCTGCCTTGGTCTCCCAAAGTGCTGGGATTACAGGCGTGAGCCACCGCGCCTGGCCCAGAATAAGTATACTTTTATGGTAATAGGAATGTAAGAAATCACTCATATTTTCCACATCCATCTAACAAGATAATGGCTATCTGTTGTTTTGCTTTCTAAAGAACCAGTGTCAAGAATGTTCACATTCCCTTCAAGCTTTCCGATTAAGTTGCTCATTAAGACTAGCCTCAATTACATTTTATAGCCAAAAATGAAGTGAAAAATATAGGACTTAAAATGCTGTTTTCCCATATTTAATCAAAATGCAGATACTGGGACTGCAAACAAGGAGACTGAATCATTAAATCCAGGATGAGATCTAGGAAGGAATCTCATCTGCATTTTTAACAAGGTCTCCAGATAATTCTAATGAAGCTGACTTTCCTCTACACCATACTTTAGGAAACGTTTGTTTTGACTCATGAACTTGAAGTTTTAAGGACCCTGAAGATCATCCTGTAAAATCAAACTGGCGTGTTCTACAAATGATGAAAGCAAAGTCGAGAGAATTTGGTGCTTGCCAGTTTGGTTGGTGATTACTAGCAAAGGTCTCCTAACTCCAAGGCCAGAGTTCCTACCCAAAGCCTGGAACACACAGTGTGAACATGAAATAGGAACCAGTGTTTGATCAATAGAGCCTCCCAGGCTGCAGGGTAGTATGTGGATGTGCTCTGAGAATTTCATCATCATCATCCACAGATAGCAGCAACTTAAGCCATACCCCACAACAATCTATTCAGTCTTTTAAAAATTATAAAAAATAAACCATAACCTTTATATAGAACTTTGTATTTCACTAAAGACGTTCACATTTTATCTTATCTGAGTCTCCTGAAACCTTACCCACGAGATGAATACAAATTATTATTTTCGTTATTCAGACAAGGGAAATGGAACTCAGATAAATTGAGTATGGTTAAATTACAGCCTAGACATATGCTGAAGTTCAACAGGTAAAATTTAGCCAAATGAGAAAGAGAAGAATCTTCTGAAATAGCATGGGCTGCTAGCTTGCCAATACACTCAATGAGCATGTGCACCAGCATGAAC
>NW_012118487.1:33002973-33003738 GCF_000951035.1 Colobus angolensis palliatus
GTTTTCTGTTCCCGTGTTAGTTTGCTGGGAATGATGCTTTCCAGCTTCATCCATGTCCTTGCAAAGGATACAAACTCATCCTTTATTATGGTTGCATAGTATGCCATGGTATATATGTGCCAGATTTTCTTTATCCAGTCTATAATTGATGGGCATTTGGGTTGGTTCCAAGTCTTTGCTATTGTGAATAGTGCTGCAATAAACATATGTGTTCATGTGTCTTTATAGTAGAATGATTTATAATCCTTGGGGTATATATCCAGTAATGGGATTGCTGGGTCAAATAGTATTTCTGGTTCTAAATCCTTGAGTAATTGCCACACTGTCTTCCACAATGGTTTAACTAATTTACACTCCCACCAACAGTGTAAAAGTGTTCCTATTTCTCCACATCCTTGCCAGCATCTGTTGCTTCCTGACTTTTTAATGGTCACCATTCTAACTGGTGTGAGATGGTATCTCATTGTGGTTTTGATTTGCATTTCTCTAACGACCAGAGATGATGAGCTTTTTTTCATATGTTTGTTGGCCACATAGATGTCTTCTTTTGAGAAATGTCTGTTCATATCCTTCACCCACACTATGATAGGGTTATTTGTTTTTGTTTTTTTTTCTTGTAAATTTGTTTAGTTCCTTGTAGATTCTGGATATTAGACCTTTGTCAGACATATAGATTGCAAAAATTTTCTCCCGTTCTATAGGTTGCCTGTTCGCTTTGATGATAGTTTCTTTTGCTATGCAGAAGCTCTTCAGTTTAATTAGATC
>NW_012118487.1:33004271-33006740 GCF_000951035.1 Colobus angolensis palliatus
TTTTGGTACCAGTATCATGCTGTTTTGTTTACTGTAGCCTTGTAGTATAGTTTGAAGTCAGGTAGTGTAATGCCTCTAGCTTTGTTCTTTTTGCTTAGGATTGTCTTGCCTATATGGGCTCTTTTTGGGTTCCATATGAAATTTAAAGTAGTTTTTTCTAGTTCTGTGAAGAAAGTCAATGGTAGCTGGATGGGAATAGCATTGAATCTATAAATTATTTTAGGCAGTATGGCCATTTTCACAATATTGATTCTTCCCATCCATGAGCATGGAATGTTTTTCCGTTTGTTTGTGTGTCCTGTCTTATTTCCTTAAGCAGTGGTTTGTAGTTCCTCTTGAAGACATCCTTCACATCCCTTGTAATTTGCAGCCCTAGGTATTTTATTCTTTATGTAGCAATTGTGAATGCAAGTTCACTCATAATTTGGCTCTCTGTTTGTCCATTCGTGTATAGGAATGCTTGTGATTTTTGCACATTGATTTTGTATCCTAGGACTTTGCTGAAGTTTCTGATCAGCTTAAGGAGTTTTTGGGCTGAGATGATGGGGTTTTCTAAATATACACTCATGTCATCAGCAAACAGAGACAGTTTGACTCCTCTTTTCCTAATTGAATATCCTTTACTTCTTTCTCTTGCCTGATTGCCCTGGCCAGAACTTTCAATACTATGTTGAGTAGGAGTGATAAAAGAGGGCATCCTTGTCTTGTGCTGGTTTTCTAAGGGAATGCTTCTAGCTCTTGCCCATTCAGTATGATATTGGCTATGGCTTTGACATAAATAGCTCACATTACTTTGAGATATGTTCCATCAGTACCTAGTTTATTGAGTGTTTTTACCACAAAGGGGTGTTGAATTTTATCAAAGGCCTTTTCTGTATCTATTGAGATAATCATGTGTTTTTTGTCATTGGTTCTGTTTATGTGATGGATTATGTTTCTTGATTGGCATATATTGAACCAGTCTTGCATCCCAGGAGTGAAGCTGGCTTGATGGTGATGGAAAAGCTTTTTGATGTGCTGCTGGATTCAGTTTGCAATATTTTATTGAGGATTTTCACATCTATGTTCATCAGGGATATTGGCCTGAATTTTTTTTTTTTTTCCCGTATCTCTGTCAGGTTTTGGTGCCAGGATAATTCTGGCCTCATAAAATGAGTTAGGGAGGATTCCTTCTCTTTCTATTGTTTGGAATAGTTTCAGAAGGAATGGTACCAGCTCCTCTTTGTACCTCTGGTAGAATTCGGTTGTGAATCCGTTTGGTCCTGTGCTTTTTTTTGGTTGGTAGGCTATTAATTACTGCCTCAATTTCAGAACTTGTTATTGGTCTATTCAGGGATTCAACTTCTTCCTGGTTTAGTCTTGGGAGGGTGTATGTGTTCAGGAATTTATCCATTTCTTCTAGATTTTCTAGTTTATTTGAGTAGAGGTGTTTATAGTATTCTGTGATGGTAGTTTATATTTCTGTGGGATCGGTGGTGATATCCCCTTTATCATTTCTTATTGTGTCTATTTGAATCTTCTCTCTTTTCTTCTTTATTAGTCTGGCTAGCAGTTTATCTATTTTGTTAATCTTTTCAAAAAAATAGCTCCTGGATTCATTGATTTTTTGAAGGATTTTTCATTTCTCTATCTCCTTCAATTCTGCTCTGATCTTAATTATTTCTTGTCTTCTGCTAGCTTTTGAATATGTTTGCTCTTGCTTCTCTAGTTCTTTCAATTGTTATGTTAGGGTGCCAATTTTAGGTCTTTCCCACTTTGTGATGTGGGCATTTAGTGCTATAAATTTCCCTCTACACATTGCTTTAGCTGTGTCCCAGAGATTCTGGTACATTGTGTCTTTGTTCTCATTGTTTTCAAAGAACTTCTTGATTTCTGCCTCAATTTCATTATTTACCCAGAAGTCATTCAGGAGGAGGTTGTTCAGTTTCTATGCAGTTGTGGAGTTTTGAGTGAGTTTCTTAATCCTGAGTTGTAATTTGATTGCACTGTGGTCTGAGATACTGTTTGTTTTGATTTCCATTCTTTTGCATTTGCTGAAGAGTGTTTTACTTCCAACTATATGGTCGATTTTAGAGTAAGTGCTATGTGGTACTGAGAAGAATGTATATTGGGTTGATTTGGGGTGGAGAGTCCTATAGACATCTATGAGGTCCACTTGGTTCAGAACTGAGTTCAAGTCCTGAATGTCCTTGTTAATTTTCTGTCTCATTTTTCTTTCTAATATTGACAGTGGGGTGTTAAAGTCTCCCACTATTATTGTGTGAGAGTCCAAGTCTCTTTGTTGGTCTCTAAGAATTTGCTTTATGAATGTGTGCTCCTGTATTGGGTGCATATATATTTAGGATAGTTAGCTCTTCGTGTTGCATTGATCCCTTTACCATTATGTAATGCCCTTCTTTGTCTTTTTTGATCTTTGTTGGTTTAAAGTCTGTTTTATCAGAGACTAGCATTGCAACCCCTGCTTTTTTT
>NW_012118487.1:33007565-33008578 GCF_000951035.1 Colobus angolensis palliatus
CTCCTTTACTTTATGAAGCTTCGTTTGGCTGGATATGAAATTCTGGGTTGAAAATTCTTTTCTTTAAGAATGTTGCAAATTGGCCCCCACTCTCTACTGGCTTATGGGGTTTCTGTCAAGAAATCTGCTGTGAGTCTGATGCCTTTGTAGGCAACCTGACCTTTTTCTCTGGCTGCCCTTAATATTTTGACCTTTGTTTCAACCTTAGAGAATGTGAAGATTATGTGTCTTGGGATTGCTCTTCTCGAGGAGTATCTTAGTGGTGTTCTCTGTATTTCCTGAATTTGAATGTTGGCCTGTCTTGCTGGGTTAGGGAAGTTCTCTTTGATAATATCCTGGAGTGTGTTTTCCAATTTGGTTCCATTCTCCCTGTCACTTTCACGTACACCAATCAAAGGTAGGTTTGGTCTATTTACATATTCCCATATTTCTTGGAGGCTTTGTTCATTCCTTTTCATTCTTTTTTTTTTCTCTAATCTTGTCTTCATGCTTTATTTCATTAAATTGATCTTCAATCTCTGATATCCTTTCTTGCACTTGTTGATTTGACTATTGATAGTTGTGTATGCTTCATGAGGTTCTCATTCTGTGTTTTTCAGCTCCATCAGGTCATTTATATTTTTCTCTAAACTGGTTATTCTAGTTAGCAATTCCTGTAACCTTTTATCAAGGTTCTTAGCTTCCTTGCATTGAGTTGGAACATGCTCCTTTAGCTCAGAGAAGTTTGTTATTACCTACCTTCTGAAGCCTACTTCTGTCAATTTGTCAAACTCATTCTCTGTCCAGTTTTGTGCCCTCGCTGGAGAGGAGCTGCAATCATTTGGAGGAGAAGAGGTATTCTGGCTTTTGGAATTTTCAGCATTTTTGCACTGGTTTTTCCTCATCTTCATGGAATTATCTACCCTTGATCTTTGATGCTGATGACCTTTGGATGGGGTTTTTCTGTGGGAGTCCTTTTTGTTGATGTTGATGTTATTGCTTTCTGTTTGTTAGTTTTACTTCTAACAGGCCCC
>NW_012118487.1:33008628-33030610 GCF_000951035.1 Colobus angolensis palliatus
TGATGACCTTTGGATGGGGTTTTTCTGTGGGAGTCCTTTTTGTTGATGTTGATGTTATTGCTTTCTGTTTGTTAGTTTTACTTCTAACAGGCCCCTCTTCTGCAGATCTACTGGAGTTTGCTGGAGGTCCACTCCAGACCCTGTTTTCCTGGGTATCACCAGAGGAGGCCTGCAGAACAGCAAAGATTGCTGCCTGTTCCTTCCTCTGGAAGCTTCGTCCCAGAGGGGCACCCGCCTAATGCCAGTCAGAACTCTCCTGTATGAGGTGTCTGTTGACCCCTGCAGGGAGGTGTCTCCTAATCAGGAGGCATGGGGATCAGGGACACACTTGGGGAGGCAGTCTGTTCCTTAGCAGAGCTCAAGCCCTGTGCAGGAGATCCACGGGAGGCAGGAACGTTTAAGTCTGCTGAAGCTGCTCCCACAGCCACCCCTTCCCCCAGATGCTCTGTCCCAGGGAGGTGGGAGTTTTATCTATAAGCCCCTGACTGGGGCTGCTGCCTTTCTTCCAGGGATGCCCTGCCCAGAGAGGAGGAATCTAGAGAGGCAGTCTGGCCCCATGTGCCTTGCTGCACTGTAGTGAGATCTGCACAGTCAGAGTTAACACCGTGAGGGGAAAGCCGCCTACTCAAGCCTCAGTAATGGTGGATGCCTCTCCCTTAACAAGCTCAAGCATCCCAGGTCAACTTCAAACTGCTGTGCTGGCAGCAGCGAGAATTTCAAGCCAGTTGTTCTTTGCTTGCCGGGCTCCATGGTAGTCGGACCCACTGAGCAAGACCACTTGGCTCCCTCACTTCAGCCCCCTTACCAGGGGAGTGAACTTCAGCTCCCTTACCAAGGAGTGCTGTCTAACTGGGGTTCCAGGTGCCACTGAGGTATCAAAAACAAAACAAAACTCCTGCAGTTAGCTCAATGTCTGCTCAAACAGTTGCCCAGTTTTGTGCTTGAAACAAAGGGCCCTGGTAGTGAGGCACCCAAGGGAATCTCCTAGTCTGTGAGTTGCAAAAACCATGAGAAAAGTGTAATACCTGGGCCAGATAGCACAATCCCTCATGGCACAGTCCCTCACAGCTTCACTTGGCTAGGGGAGGGAATACCCTAGTCCCTTGCATTTCCCAGGTGAGGCAACACCCCACCCTGCTTCTGCTTGCCCACCATGGGCTGCACCCACTGTCTAACCAGTCTCAATGAGATGAACTGGGTACCTCAGTTGGGAATGCAGAACTCACCTGCCTTCTGCACTGGTCTTGCTGGGAGCTACAGATCAGAGCTATTCTTATTCCGCCATCTTGCCAGCTCTCCAAGAGGATTTTTCTTAAGCTGAAAAACATAGAACTGAAATCCTGAAGTAATTCTTAAGGATAATTTTGACTATGTGGAGTTTTACTTTGTACAGTGATTTTAGAACTACTCTAGTGACACCTAAATGAAAACTGATAGGGCTGCCTACATGTCAGAGCAATCAAATAACAAATACCAATGTTAGGCTGGGCATGGTGGCTCACACCTGTAATCCCAGCACTTTGGGAGGCCAGGGTGGGTGGATCCCTTGAGCCTGGGAGTTCAAGACCAGCCTGGACAACATAGTGAAACCCCATTTCTTCCAAAAATGTAAAAATTAGCTGGGTGTGGTGGTACAAACTGTAGTCCCAGGGGGCTGAGGCAAGAGGATCACCTGATTCTGGGAGGTGGAGGTTGCAGTGAGCTGAGATCACACCACTGCACTCTAGCCTGGGCAACAAAGCAAGATCCTGTCTCAAAAAGTTAATTAATTAATTAATTAAAAAATATATGAATGTTAAGGAAAATAAGCTATAATTGCAAGGGCCTGCTTAAATACCATCTTAGTTTGGATTTCCCTAGAAGAGAAAGTAGTTTATATGAGGGTGATCTCATGAACCATTAGGAGGTGAGATCAAGAAAGGTAGAAGCCAATACAAGAAGCATTCATGAACAGGTTACTGCTGTGACAGACCGCTAAGAAAATGTTTAGAACCTACCTCAGGGCTGTTGCACCAGGGGGTCAGGGAAGCTGGAGTACTTCTCTGTCAAATCCTATTTGGTCACTCACTGAAATTTGTTCCCAAGGCTTTACTTTTCCTGCCTGTCCTGAAGGGCTAAGCACACACCTGTCAACAGAGAAAGCAGGGAGTAGGAGTTTCTTGCAGAAAAGGGCCATTAGCATGTATGGAACAGTGGATGAAATAGAATGCAGCTACTAAAAGTGATTTATAGTAGACAGTTGATATAAAAGATAACAATAAGGCATACAATGGAAAAAATAGGTTACTGAAAGATACGACATTTTTGTTAAAAAAAAAAAAAAAGAAAGAAAGGAGTATATTACATGCACCTGTATGCTTAGAGAAAATTTTGAAAAAATATACAACAAAATAGTAGTAATTGTTATGTCTGGGAGGCAGGACTGAGCAAGATCACTTGGCTCCCTCCTGGCTTTATGTATGAGGTCTCTGTGATAAAAGAAAGAAAAAGACCAACACAGCTACCCACAAAATGAGTTCATTTTTATTGCCTCCTTTGTGCATATTAGTACTTTCTTAGTTTTCCATAGTGATTTTGCATTATATTTGTTAACAGAGAAACACTTTTAAGAATAAAAGAAATGAAAGCATGCCTGCATTGTGAGGGCTGTCTAATCACGAAGGATTCTGTGGATCCTAATAGCAGCACAGTCCCTATATTATCAAAGATTGGGATGGAAATGAAACCGGGAGAGCAGGATGCTATGAGTGCGCATTTAATTTGGGATGTCCTTGATTGCTCTTCTAGATAAACATAATCGGCATTCACTCACTCAATGGTACACAGGAAAAAGTAGATTAGTCAATAGTTGTTCCAATTAACAAAGCAAATGAAAATTTATATGCCTGACTCCCTGATTTTTGCTCAAATGGGTGGAAGTGAAAGATAAAGAAAAATATTTATGAGATTGATATGTGGTAAAGAAAAAAAAAAAGTTTTTCTGGCCAATGAAGAGATACTATACCCCAAGGCATGTTGGGGAAGTGTGAGAACCTAAACTGGCCAAATGCATCCAGAGAGCAACTAGTAAGGAGAAAGGCTGAGTGAATCAGGTCCAGTAAGAGATAAGGACTGCGAAAGAGTCCGTACCAACCCCTTAGGCCACCTAAAGTTAGATCTTCTCTCTTTGCTATGTCTTTTAATCTCTATTCCATGTTTTCACTCTACCTTTTCCCTTCTACTGTTCTCTGAATAGTATATTTGCTGGGTCTAATTTGCTATTAAGTTTATCCATTGAGTTCTTCATTTTGATTATATTGTTGTTCTTTCTAGAATTTCTATTTGTTTCTTTTTCACATTCGCTTGTCATTTGGGTCATCTCTTGCTCTTTGTTCATATAGTGGACCCTTGAACAATACAGATTTGAACTACATGGGTCTACTTATACGCAGATTTTCTTCTGTTTCTGCCACCTCTGAGACAGCAAGACAAACCCCTCATCTTGTTCCTCCTTTTCAACTTTCTCAACGTGAAGATAAGGATGAAGACCTTTATGATTCACTTCCACTTAATGAATAGTAAATATATTTTCTCCTCCTTATGGTTTTCTTAATAACATTTCCGTTTCTCTAGCATACTTTACTGTAAGAATACAGTATATAATACATATAACATACAAAATATGTGTTAACCAACTGTTTATTGGTAAGACTTCCAGTCAACAGGAGGCTATTAGTAGCTACATACTGGAGAGTCAAAAGTTATACGCAGATTTTTGGCTGTGTGAGAGTTGGTACTCCAAACTCCCACATTGTTCAAGGGTCAACTATGTTTTCAATCCTTTCTATCATTTCTCTGAATATATTAATCATACTTTTATTCTAGGTTTAAGTGTACTTTTTGAAGGTTTTTCGTGAATCTGTTTTACTACCTAATTTTTTTCCTGGATGTCACTAATGTTGCCATACTTTGGGGGTAATTCTGTGTTTGTTTTTTTTTATTTCTTTAAGAGGATGACATGGGTTCATGCTTCTTGTAACTTTATCTATAGGATTTTTTTGCAGCCAGTACTATGGATAATTTGTTTATCTATAGAATTTTTTTAGGGCCAGTATTTCAGAGAGGATTTGTGTTTTCTTCTCCTATGTACCTAGAGCCATGGCAACCTAGGACCATTTTAATATCTATCTTGAAGATTTTGTACTACCCAGATAGTATAAATTTGGATTGTAAATCCATGGAAAAGGCAATGTGTGTTTACAAAATCTCATGGAATATTGTTTTACTTCCATCCAGCACCCATGTTTGAGACATGCAAGTCTTTCCCAACTTAACATGGAGAGGGTTGAACATGCAAATTTATTTCTACTTCATCTTTGCACTTATCGGCTGCTTTTCAACATCCTGGCTTTATGTATGAGGTCTCTGTGATAAAAGAAAGAGAAAGACCAACACAGCTACCTACAAAATGAGTTCTGAGTTTATTATACCACACAAGTAGACAATGACAAGAGAAAACCTTCAGTGAATGGCTCCATAAAAGATGAAAGTCTGAAGTTTTTATATTCTAGAAGGTCAATTGTACTTATGCCAATTGTGGGTGAAGTTGTGTCCTAGATTAGGCAGGATGAGTCGATAAATTATAGCCAGTTGATTTCCTGTGTGCATTCAGGAATGAGTTTTTACTTTGGCTTATTGGGGTTGCTAATATTCCCAAGCATTTGTTAGCTTTGGCTGGTGGGTTGCTCTAAGTGTTATCAGCATCAACTGCTTAAAACTATTGTGGTAAAAACAAACAAAGATATATATATATATCAGCATTCAGTTTTGATTTCTCCTGGGTAGGGGTTTTGCAAATAGAAACTTCTTCTTAAACATTGTACTCAATTCTCACTTTAAGCAAATGTTGAGCCCTTCAGGAAAAGTAAAACAAATTTTAAGTTAATGGGGTTTCAATGCTTACTTCTCTACACTCCTAACCAGCTAACCAGCTGGTTGATGTACTTGAAAATTACTTTAAATTATTTAATCCAGCATTTTAGTCATTGTCAGTGGAACAGACAATTGGGATGTCCTGTCTGATGAAACTGAAAGTCAAATAAATTGTAGGTTCCTTCTGCTTTGTAGTGGAATTCAAATGTGTACCTCACTGGGATAATTCCAGTCTGGATTTACCCAAATCAATCATCCTACATAAGTAGTGAGTGTTGTTTGCCCAGTGGCAAACCAGTGGGCTTGAGTCCTTTAATTCCACAGTAAAAGACTCCTTTTATAAAACAAAATGGTTAACAGTTAAATTAACTTTGAAATACAGGAACTAATTATGAAACATTTCAAGAGCAAGGGGCTCTGTCTTATTCATCTCTTATATTCCCAGTTCCGAATGAAGAGATCAACAAATGAATGGATGATTTACACTGACATTAGATACCTATGTGTTAAGATATGAAAATCATTCTAAAAAATATAGAAATGAGAGAAAATATGATTTTTTGTTTGTTTTTGCCATTTAAACTACAGCATACATTGAGTGACTGAAGCTTGCTTAAAATGGAAATGTCTTCATCTGGCAGATACAGTAAAAAAATTACTTAGAAAAGGCCTCATATGAATCACTTTTCATCAGTTTTCAGACTATTCACCTAAATTACTGCAGCAAAGTAAAGACCTGTAAATAGTATGGCCAAGCAGATACATACTGTTACTGGAATTGAACAACCTTCTATTTCTGGAATTGTTAAAACTTGATGGGGTATTACATTAAAACAACGGCAAGATAAACAGTTCCATCACTGAAGAAAAAAATAAGAATTTATATAAAACTCAACATCAGAACTAGAAAAAACCAGGCACATCACCTTTCTTTAACGTGGCTTTTCAAAAACTGGCAAAAGAAGGCAATAGTTACTACCCACGAGTTCACTGAAAACCTCTATGCCTGAAGTTTCTATAGTCTTGCCTGTTCATTTTCATTCAACAAATATTTATTTAGCACTTACTATTTGCCACACACTATGGAAGAAGACTTTGAGCATATCAGAAAACTCACAGACAAATAAGGCAAACAGATACATAAATATAATACAACGCAAAATAAATACATGCATTGTTCTTTCTCCCCATCACCTAAACTTTAATATTGTATTCAATTAAATACTAGTTAATTATGACCAATGTTCATAAACATAGATTTTATTTCCCAGCTGGCAACTAATGCTTCATTCAAAATTGTCTACTATGAAATTCAGAGTGAAAATTTGGACCTTGAGGATTCCTGCCTTCACAGGATGTATTGGTCAATTTGAATGACTACAAGTTGCCTTTGGACACTTGCAACATAAAAAGAACATTACACATTCCATTATGCTGCCAATCTGAGGCCTGAGGAGGAAAGAAAGAAAAGAAAAATAAGACGAGGCATTGTAAGTGAAATGAAAGCACAGAGTCCCATTTTCAGAAGCTAATGGTCCTTATCAAAGCAGAAAAATGCCAAATCAAATTTCAATGAGCTTGAAAATCCCTTGCCTCAAAAACATGACATTATTGAAAGAGTAAACAGTAAAAGTAAACAAAACTGGGGAGATAAAGAGAATGAAGATAAATTTATGCATTTAGATCAAACGTAATTCAAATGTTACCTTGAGTCCTTTGCAGAATGATTGCTAATCCTTGGTCCCGTAAAATAAATGCATTCATTAGAAGTAATGGAAGGATAAGGAAACCAGACAAATGATTGTTGGAATGTGGTTTAAATGTCTCCAAGGGGAAGGAAGAAATCCCCAGGTAGTCTTGCTTCCCCACCCTATCAAGCCCCCTCTCTCCCTCATAATTTAAACAAGTCTTAAATTTACAGCACACACAAAGCCAGTAAGTACATGTGGATCAATACAGAGAAACAAAAACATGGTAATAGGAAGTTAAATGCAGGAACAAGATTTCCAGTCATAAAAATCAGGCAGAAAAATGGGGAAAAGGAGACAGTGCAACAATAGAGAAAGCCATCTGATATGGTTTGGCTGTGTCCCCACCCAAATTTTATCTTGAATTCCCACATGTTCTGGGAGGGACCCAGTGGGAGGTAATTGAATCATGGAGGCAAGCCTTTCCTATGCTGTTCTCATGGTAGTGAATAAGTCTCACGAGATCTGATGGTTTTAAAAAGAGAAGTTCCCCTGCAAAGTTCTCTTCTCTTGTCTGCTGCCACGTGAGACTTGCCTTTCACCTTCTGCCATGATTGTGAGTGGAACTGTAAGTCCAATAAAACTCTTTCTTTTGTAAATTGCCCAATCTCAAGTACATCTTTATCAGCAGCATGAAAATGAACTAATACAGTAAACTGGTACCTGTAGAATGCGGGTGTTGTTGAAAAGATACTCAAAAATGTGGAAGTGACTTTGGAACTGGGTAACAGGCAGGTTGGAACAGTTTGGAGGGCTCAGAAGAAGAAAGCAAAATGTTGAAAAGTTTGGAACTTCCTAGAGACTTGCTGAGTAGCTTTACCCAAAATGGGCAATGAAATCCAGGCTGAGGTGGTCTGAGATGGAGACGAAGAACTTTTTGGGAACTGGAGTAAAGATGACTCTTGTTATGTTTTAGCAAAGAGACTGGCAGCATTTTGCCCCTGCCCTAGAGATTTGTGGAACTTTGAACTTGAGAGAGATGATTTAGGGTATCTGGCAGAAGAAATTTCTGAGCAGCAAAGCATTTAAGAGGTGACTTGGGTGCTGTTAAAGGCACTCAGTTTTATAAGGGAATCAAAGCATAAAAGTTTTAAAAACTTACAGCCTATGTGATAGAAAAGAAAAACTCATTTTCTGAGGAGAAATTCAAGTTGGCTGCATAAATTTGCATAAGTAATGAGGAGCCAAATGATGCTAATCCCTAAGACAATGGGGAAAATGTCTTCAGGGCATGTCAGAGGTCTTCACAGCGGACACCTAAGACAAAAAAGTGGTTTCATGGGCTGGGCCCAGGGTCCCCATGCTGTGTGCAGCCTAGGGACTTGGTGACCTGTGTCCCAGCCACTCCAGTTGTGGCTGAAAAGGCTCAACGTAGAGCTCAGGCCATGGCTTCAGAGGGTGCAAGACTCAAGCCTGGGCAGCTTGCATTTGGTGTTGAGCCTGCCTGTACACAAAAGTCAAGAACTGGGGTTTGGGAACCTCTGCCTAGATTTTAGAAAACGTATGGAAACACCTAAAATGTATAGGGAAATGTTTGCTGCAGAGGCAAGACTTGCGTGGAGAGCCTCTGCTAGGGCAATGCAGAAGAGAAATGTGGGGTTGGAGCCCCCATACAAAGTCCCTACTGGAGCACTGCTTAGTGGAGCTGTGAGAAGAGGACCACTGTCCTTCAGACCGCAGAATGGTACATCCACTCTCAGCTTACACCATGCACCTGGAAAAGCCACAGACAAGCAAAGCCAATCCGTGAAAGCAACAGGGAGGGAGGCTGTACCTTGCAAAGCCACAGGGGCTGAACTGTCCAAGACCATGGGAAACTACCTCTGGCATCAGCATGACCTGGATGTGAGACATGGAGTCAAAGGAGATCATTTTGGAGCTTTAAGATTTGACTGCCCTGCTGGATTTTGGACTTGCATGAGGCCTGTATCCCCTTTGTTTTGACCAATTTTTCCCATTTGAAACAGCTTTCTTTACCCAATGTCTGTACCCCCATTTTATTTAGGAAGTAACTAACCTGGTTTTTATTTTATAGGCTCATAGATAGAAGAGGCTTGCCTTGTCTTGGATGAGACTTTGGAACTCTGGAGTTTTGAGTTAATGCTGAAATGAGTTGAGACTTTGGGGGACTGTTGGGAAGGCATAATTGGTTCTGAAATGTGAGTACATGAGATTTAGGATAGGCCAGGGGCAGAATGATAAGGTTTGGATGTGTCCCTACCCAAATCTCATTTTGAATTCCCATGTGTTGTGGGAGGGACCCAGTGGGAGGTAGTTGAATCATGGGGGCAAGTCTTTCCCATGCTGTTCTCGTGATAGTGAATAAGACTGATGAGATGTATGAGATATGATGGTTTCAAAAGAGGAGTTTCCCTGCAAAAGTTCTCTTCTTCTTTCTGCCACCATGTGAGACATTCCTTTCACCTTCCACCATGATTATGAGCCTCCCAACCAGATGGAACTGTAAGTCCAATAAATCTCTTTCTTTTGTAAATTGACAAACAAACCAAGGGCCCAGTGGAGAATGAATATAATTTTTGTTGTTGTTGTTCACCCTTTTTTACTATAAATGTTTTCCCAAAGCCATATAAATTTTTTCAACTTTATTGGGACATAGTTCATATATTGTACAATTTACCCATTTAAAATTGCAATCCAGTAGCTTGTAGTACATTCACAGAACTGTACAACCATCACCACAATCAAGTTTAGAAACATTTTTGTCATCCAATAAAGAAACTTCATAATCATTACTAGTTATTTCTCATTTTCTCCCTCTCACTCTCACCATTCTATCCCTCCATCTTCCAGCCCTAAGTAATCACTTGCATAGTTTGTTTCTATGTATTTGCCTATTCTGAACAATTTTTTAAAGTTTTTGATCCTAGAAACATTTCTAACCAAAAAATAGGAATATACTTGCTAGCACATATACACACACACACACACACACACATATACACTTTTTTGAGATAGGGTCTCATTCTGTCACCCAACCTGGAGTATTGTGACATAATCTTGGCTCACTGCAACCTCTGCCTCCTAGGCTCAAGCAGTTCTCTCATGTCAGCCTCTAAGGCAGCTGGAATTACAAGTGCACACCACCATGCACAGCTAATTTTTGTATTTTTTTGTAGAGATAAGGTTTCACCTTGTTGCCCAGGCTGCTCTTAAACTGCTGGGCTCAAGTGATCACCTGCCTAAGCCTCACTATCTTCTTAAATAGAGACTGGAATTTGCCTTTGGAGCATACTCTCCTTTTGTTTGGAGAAGCACTACAACAGTAGGCTCTTTTCATTATGCAAAATAAAAATTAAGTAACCACTCAATAAGTTCTAGGGGATAATTCATATGGCAGCACTTTCAGGTTGGACGTTGTTGTTAAGTGAATATCAAAGTTGATACACCCGAGTACCTATTTGCATATGCTAATTGACAGAGGGTCTATGAAACAGGGAGTTATGAGAAAGAGAAAGTCTAAAGGAGGGGATTTTAAACTTCATTTGGTTTTGTTTTTGCAGATATTTTTCTTGGTTATAGAATTCTAAGTTGACAGATGTTTTCTTTCAGTATTATAAAGATATTTCTTCAATGTCATTATATACATTAGGACAATTGAATTTTTCCAATGCTTGGTTCTTTTTCTTTTTTTTATTCTTTTCTTCTCTGTGTACTTTTGAATAATCTCTCGTGCTGTGTTTTCTAGTTTACTAATCTTTTCACATGCCTAATGACACCATAGAACATTAGAACTGATTGAGGAACATCTACAAGACCAGATTGTAGGCTCACAAGAAGTCTATTTTCATACTCATGCCCCCAAGAAATTGATAAGATTGGCTATCTGTCAGAGACATCTAAAAGCAGTCTAACATGATAATGTCTGCTTTGAAATTCTGATAACACTGAGAAAAAGTTAGATGTATCTCCATTTTTATGCTTTATAAAGAACCCTATACAAAATGGGATAACCTAATAAAACTCTGCTGCAACCTGGGTACTAGCCAATCACAGACCTGACATGTGATGATGGGAAAACTTGCCTCCTTCCCTGTCTCCTTAAAGTTAATGGACTTGTCCAGTAAGAAAGGAAGGAAGAGAATGGCATTGGCAGTATTGGTAATAGAATTATGATATAAGATACAGGTCGTGATATTTTTAATTTTTAGCCAAAGAAGTTATGAGAGGCAGTACCAGCTTTTTGACCTGTTTGCCCAAGTGGTGTATGGAGAGGATGGTCTCACCCTATAACTGGTCTACTGATAGATTTGTGACAGTAAAAACCTTAAAAAACTGGGCCCCCTGAATTAGGACCTAGCCTACAGTACCATTCAATGCCTCTAAATCCCCAAGGGGATTCCATGCTAGGAAGTTTTGGAGGATAAATTACAAAGTGATAACTCGGAAGAATTTCTTAAAAGCTATTTGTTCTACTTCTCCAATTTGTCCAGGGCTTAATGAAATGGCTATGGAGTTGTCAGCTATCACTGTATATGACTGACTAGTGTAACCACAGAGTTAGGGTCCTCTACTTACAATGCCATTGTGGCCACCACTGACACCACCCATATTTTTACCAGCAATGCCTTTGGGTTTCTATGCTGCTTGTTACAAAGGTAGATTTCATGCCATAGCATTTCAATTTCAGACAATTGGGGAAAACACAATTATTTTCATTTCCAGCTTAGCTGGTGAGGAGCTGTATTCCAATATGGCACCAAATTTAACTTCTCCACCGAAGAGCTAGAATATAACCAACACAGTCCTGTGTACCTTATTTTAGGAAAGCTTCAGAGATGCTCTATATAATTATTAACTATTTACATTCTTCCCATTCCACCTCTTGCAAAACATGTAGTGCTGCTCCATGAATATATATTTTAAGTTTTCATAAATACTCTTAAGGTACAGGTTGTATCCTGATTCTTACATAATTTTTCAAATAATTCTGTTATTACCATCAATTCATGTTGCTATATGAAAACCTAGCTTCAAACTGTAGCATAGTAGTTCCTAGTGGGAAGCTCCCAGCTTTTGATTACTCATCTACCCACTCCATCCCCTGAATGGATACTAGATTACCTTCAGCTCCCTGTTATCATAAATGCTCCTATGGTGAACATTTGTAAACATGTTCCTTTGTGGATCTGTGTGAGAATTTCTCTTTTGGGTTTCATCTTCTCTTAAGTGCCCATTAACATTCTTTTTTTTTTCTCTCCTTCTCAGTAATTTGGAAGTATTCCTTGTTTATTATAAATATTATTCCATCACTCATTTTAGATTTTTCAAGTAACTTCACCCAAGTTGTCATTTCTCTGTTACTCTGATCATGGTGTCAAGATTCAGAACCAAATGCAGGATGTAAGGAAAATCTAGGAAACCTTGCACAGCTTATCTGTAGGACTTCAAAGGAATTGTGATCATCTGTCCTAAACTCTTTCCCAGGAAGTCTAGTTCCATCAAAGTATTGGGTTGAATGACTTCAACTGGTTCTACAAATACAATCTGAAATGAACAAAGGAGACTTAACAATGTTCACAGAAATTTAAATGCCTGGGCTTCGCAAGGGTGCCTTCACTATAAATGCATCTTGGTTTTGGTGTCCTTTCAGAAGTCATCCAAATATCACCCCTTGATAATACGCTTATTTAGGCATATCACCAAACTATGTGTTATGAGTCATTAAACATCAGAAGGAGGCCAAAGTGAAGAAACAAGAAACCTAGAGAGACTTAGTACATTCATTAGGGTGGGTGTTCAGGGAATCATTAAAGTGAGTATCTAGGGAGAAAATACACAGCTGTTGCTTTCAAAACTGAAACAGAAATGCTTCAAGATATTTAAAATATTAAAAAAAATTAGTGATCTTCCTAATGGTAAATGAATCCTAAATCCTTTGAATATTTATTAGAGTGAAACTTAGCAGAAAATTTTCACATGGAAATGTTGAAAAATAGATTTGTGCCAGATATTTCTTTTGTTTTAAACTAAAGTAGTCCATTTAAATCTCCTTTTCAAGTGGGCATATTCCTAATGCAACGAAAACAACTGAATTGATCATGACCTTGGTCTTTGCCTGTATGTCTTTGATGAAATTAAATTTTAGTGATGTGATCATTTCTCTTGTTTTGTTTTATTTATCACCAAAAAATACATATCATTCTGAAAAGGTTAATGTTAGCTCATTTTTGTTTTAAATACAATTCTCTGCTAACATTTCCCTTTTCTGAAAGTTGCTAGGTCGTATCTCTTATATTAATGCCACAGATACATGTGAGATCTATAATAGGAAGATCTCCATGTAAAGATAGAGATGAAGATGGAGATGGAGATAGATATGTACCTAACTGCAAAGATTAAAAGGCATTTTGAAAATTTGTATCTAATCTTTACATTAAGACTCAATCATGTGAAAACCTATTGATCCCATGAACAG
Organism: Colobus angolensis palliatus; assembly: GCF_000951035.1. Taxonomy (NCBI): domain Eukaryota; kingdom Metazoa; phylum Chordata; class Mammalia; order Primates; family Cercopithecidae; genus Colobus; species Colobus angolensis. The sequence continues at coordinate 33,021,724 of NW_012118487.1, forward strand.
ACATTCTATCATTTTGTAAGATTGAAATCTAGCATTGTGAAACTAAATTGGTTAAATTTGGTTATCATAATAAATAGCTATCAGATAGCTATCAAAGTTAGGCTATTACTGTTTTTTTAAAAAAAACAGATAATTATATGTGAAATTATTGATAGTTCATTGTTCCCCTATCATGACTTCTAAAGGTGCTGATTCACTGAAGTATTAAGACTATTCTTACAATGTGGGATTTATTTTAAGCATATCTTCAGACCAGAAGTTAGAGATACTAGTACATTTACTTCAATGACCAACCATTTTTCAAAGGACATTAGGATTAAAAAGCAGTAGTTAATATGCAAAACACTGGAAAATATTTTTTAATCATGGACTTAGAAAAATAGAATTTAAAATTATGAAAAAGTCTATTAATATCTACAACTTAATGCCTATTGATCCCCCTACAATGTGCTCTGCTATTAAGAAGTTTCACATACAATGTTTATGTTATCTCACATGATTTTTCACTCCTAATCCTCACAGAGACCTACATCTCATTTTCCCCCCATTTTTACAGAAATAGATAATTCAAGATAGGCCTGATTGACCCCAAGCCACTGCATGCTAATTTTCTCTTCAACAGTGGGTGTTACACTTGAAATAATAGAGTAGAAATCTTCAGAAGTTCTCTCTCTCTCTCTCTCTTTCTCTCTCTCTCTTGCTGCTCTTTCTGCCATCACTCTCTCCTGCTCTCCTTCTCTTTCCAATAGACAGTAGATGTTACAGTCATTCTTTCTCTGACCTTTGAACAATAAAAAAGCAGATAAAGTTCTAAAAATCTGGACATAAAGGAACAAGTTATACTACTCATATTTTGAAACATATAAAGTGAAGCTCCAGATTTAAATACACAGTCTTCTAAATCCAGACTTAGTCAAAGTAATTTAAAGCCTCAAATAAGATAAAACAAGAAATAATGGTAGTTAGTAAGAAATATACCTACAAAATATTTTTTGGCTCATAGCAACCCGTTATTTGCTTAGAAAAAGAAGCAAGGAAAGATTCATCTGTTCGAATTTGAATGAGTTAGAAAAACATTAAAGGATGATAAGTAGGATGAAATTTACCTTTCTGCAAATGTGAAAGCGGAGAGGCTCCAAATTCAGCAAGGAAGTATTCACTAGAAATTGTGCAGGCAATTCTGTCTCCTCAAGAATCTGTTTTTCTCTGTGAACCCTTTTCTCCCTCAAAATTTCAATCCCCTGTCCCCACCAATAATTCCTTCTTCCTGATAAATAAACATGCCCAAGTACTCTCTGCTGTAACAAACAAGAAAAAACAAACAAATCCTTGGCAGTCATTTTTCCTCAAGGTGCTGCTCCCTTTGTATCATTTCTTCCATTGCCAAGCTTCTCAGAGCAAGGGCTTCACCCATAGATTCATTTCTCTGCAAATCCATCCTCATCCTCCTGGGAACTGACATATTATTCACCTCTCATCTGAATCTCTTTCCCTCCTTGTCTCTTATAGTGCTTTAACTGGTTAGGCTTTTTTCTCATCTCTCTGTTTCTCCTCAATCTCTCTGGTTGGGTCTCCCTACTTTTCTAACTCCTTAAAAGTAGACATTCTTTAAGTTTGTGTCCTTCTCATTTTGTTCTCGCTGGACATCCTGATCTGAATTCCCAGCTGACATCCAAAACATTGAACCAATATATTTCTCCCCCCCAAAAAAATTTGTCCCTTTTCCCCCTGTGTTATCTGGTGACATTCCTATTTTATCAGGATTATGCCAACTGCTGTAATAAATGACCACTGAAAATCTTAGTGGCTTGACCCAACGAAAGTTATTGCTTGCACATGTACAGTCCAAAATAATGGTCCTAATCCATGGACTGCTCTCTGCCAGTAGTGACTCAGAGACTCAAGTACCTTTTGTATTATGACTTTGCCATCTTTAACACTTGGCCTTTAAGGTAATTGGGTATGTCTTCACAGAACCATTAGAAGAAAGTGCATGGAAAATAAGACAAAATTTTAATTTTGATTTATTTTTGATTCTTTGGTCAATGCTGAAAATGACGCACAGCACTTCTGTTCATAGACCATTAACTAGAACTCATTCATACGACCACATCTAAGGAAGGTGTGTGTTAGGTTCCAGCCCCAGCTGAGGCCTGACAGGAGTGGGTGGATGAGTGGTAAATAGCTGAAAGAACACTTGGGGGGCCGTAGGCAGGTGAAATATGTTTTTATTCAGCAGCTGTCTCTTCAGCAGCTCTCTCACATTATCCACCTTTATCTCAACTGTCTGTTCCAGCTCTGTGGCTCCTCTCAGCAGCTGGCTCTGCAGTCCCTGCTGCTCCCATGCACAGCTGTGTAGCCAGCTCTCCCTTCAGATTCCGTGGCTTCACTGTCTCTAGCCACAGCCCCGCTCAGCAGCTTAGCTCTTTCCCTCTGGGTGCACTTGCTGCTTTCTGTCTCCTGCCCACCATGTCCATCTGCAAAATGAATAGCTCTGCCTCAAAGGGGTCAGCAGCTTCACACTCTCTCTCTCTGGGCACCAGCAGCACCTGTACAGCATCAGCAAGGCAATTATACATTTTACAGACAATAGTGGCATAGAGCCAAGTATGAGCTTACACAAAGGGGTTATACAGCAAGTGGAGGTATGTGCCTGTGCTCCAATCCTGCTGAGTCATGCAGGCGTGGATATCTGCCTCAGCCTAATTCTTCACCAAAGCACATCCTTGTACCTTACAGTTTGTTAGTCAGCTTGGGCTTCCATAACAAAATACTATAGTCTGGGTGGCTAAAACAACAGAAGTTTATTTATCAGAGTTCTGGTGCTAGAAATTCCAAGGTCAAAGTGCCAGAAAATTTGGTTCCAGGTAAGGGCTCTTTTCTTGGCTTGAAGATGACCTCCTTTTCAGTATGCCCTCACATGAGAAAGAAAAAAAGAGGAGCAAGATCTCTCTCTCTTCCTCTCCTTGCAAGACCACAGCCTTATCAGATTAGGGCCCCACCTTATATCCTCATTTAACATTAATTGTCTCTTGAAGAACCTATCTCCAGATGCAGTCACATTGGGGGTTTCAACTTCAATACAGGAATTTGGAGGGAATATAATTCAGTCCATAGCAGAAGGCCAGGAAATATAATCTATCTGTAGTCTCAGGAGAAAAAGAGGAAATGGGTGTAGTAAATGGCTACTCAGGCTCTAGCACAGCCCAACCTTCTGCTCATTAAATATCCATTCCTACTCTTCTTTCCACACAAGAAATGCAGCCCCTCCTAGAGGGATAGAAGCCAAAGTCTCATTCAGTTACTACATCTAGCTCCAAGACCAGGGTCTTTTGGTGATGCATGTTCCCCTCCATCATGTATAGGAATGTCTTCTTATGGTCCAGTAACTTATAACCTAAAAATATAGGTTGTCTGTCCCCCTCAACACACAGTAGCTACAATATAGATTTCCATTTGAAAAATGATAAATAGTCACTGGTCCATAACAATGTTGCAATTCTTCGAGACAGGAATTTTGAGGAAGCTCTATGCTGGAAGCTGGGGGATTTCCTCAATCAGGTACTGATTCTTTTCTCTGCAGGAAGTTCCCTTGCCCATTGTTCTCTATGTCCCTGGCTTGACCTTGTAAACCAAAAAATATTCGAGACAGGTCTCAATCAATTGAGAGGTTTATTTAGCCAAGGTTAACAACATGCTTAGAAAAAAGGAACACAAAACCACAGGAACAATCTGTGTGGTCCATGTCTTTTTCCAAAGACTATTTTGAGAGGTATAATATTTAAAGGGGAAAAGCAGGCTGAAGAAGAAAGAGGGAAGGTATGCTCACATTACTGAATTCACATGTTGCAAGAGAACAGGAGCAGGTAGAACAATAGTACAATTATGTATTTGTCTTGCACTCAGTAAATCAGCACTTTGCATAAGATAATGTGAACATAAGTACTACCTGTGGAGATTTTTTAACCTTTCATCTGTAGCTATCTGCTTAGGAATGAAAGGAAAGGCAGTTTCTTACATAAGTCAGCTTTCAGTTTAATTTTTTCCTTTTAGGAGCATGAATTGTGGTCCTAAGATTTTATTTTTCTTTCACAACATTTTGCATGATTCTCCTCTGTACATTGTCCTCAATGGCCACATCTGAAGCAGGTGTCGAGAAGTATGTCTTCTTTGGGGTCATACGGCTTTTGTGACTGCTTCCTACTCATTTAAGTTTGGGAGACTGAGAGTTGTTAAAAGGCTCCTGACATTTGCAATATCATTTCTTCCAATGCCTTCTGGACTACTTATTTCCAGTCATATCCATGTGCCAAAAACCACACTCAATGATCTTTCCTAGACAGAATTCTCAGAGTGTGTTGTATTTTCTTACTTTCTCTTGCCAACAAGACTCTCTCTTTTTCAATTTAATGTAGGCTAACATGAGGCTCGCTGCTCCTAATCTCATCTTTACCACAAGGCTGAGTCTCAACAGACTCTTTCAGTATTATCTTTTACACTTTTCATTCTAGAACTTGTTGGCCTCATCATCTTTATAATCCTGGAGTATGTGAGACATTTCAAGAAGTACTGGAACAGGCTTGATACCATGAGATCAGTGTCAGGGTGTTTTATTTCTTTATGTAGTTTTTTTCCTAATACATACCTGCCTTAAGACATGCCTGAATTTCAGACCTAATTCTGATTTTTCTCTCCCATCACCATTCCTTTCTTCAGAATCACTCTTCCACCCCTAAAAGAAGGGGAAACGCACACACACACACACACACACACACACACACACACACACACACACACACATTTCTCTATTCATCAGAATTTGTAATGGTACCCAGCCTTGGGGTGTGAAAAACCTTTGCATACCAAACAAAGGGACAGTTAGAAATATCAGTTCTCAGTTGAGAAAGTGACTGGTTCTACTGACTGCATTACATATCTTTTTTGCTGTTGTATTTAGATAACTATGTTTTTCACTTTCAATAGAATTAAAGGAGGACCAAATGTCAACTGACAGATTATAAAAATACATTTGTGATATTAGAGCAATAATCCAAAAGGATTTCAAAAAACATGAGACACTATTGAAACAAAACTTCTTTCATTCCCTTTTACTTATTTAGGTAAAAAAGTTTCTCAGCATCTAAATCTTGTTGTGGAAGTCAGGGACCCCAAATGGGGGGACCAGCTGAAGCCATGGCAGAAGAATATAAATTGTGAAGATTTCATGGACATTTATTAGTTCCCCAAATTAATACTTTTATAATTTCTTATGCCTATCTTTACTGCAGTCTCTGAACATAAATTGTGAAGAGTTCATGGACATTTATCACTTCACCAAATAATACTCTTATAATTTCCTATGCCTGACTTTAATCTTCGTAAGCTAAGGATGTATGTTGCCTCAGGATCCTGTGATGATTGCATTATCTGCACAAATTGTTTGCAGAGCATGTGTGTTTGAACAATATGAAATCTGGGCATCCAAAAGGAACAGGACGGCTGCAATTTTCAGGGAACAAGGGAGATATCCATTGGGTCTGACTGCCTGTGGGGCTGGACAGAACAGAGTCCTATTTCTCTTTTTACAAAAACGAATAGGAAAAATGTCACTGACTTCTTTTTCTCAGCAAGAACAGCCCAGAGAAAGAGAATGCATTCCCAGGGGGAGGTCTCTAAAATGGCCACTCTGGGAGTGTCTGTTTTATACAGTTGTAGATAAGGGATGAAATAAGCCCTGTCTCCTGCAGCGCCCCCAGGCTTATTAGGATTAGGAAATTCCTGCCTAGTAAATTTTAATCAGACCGGTTGTCTGCTCTCAAACCCTGTCTCCTAATAAGATGTTATCAGTGACAATGCATGCCCAGTGGGACATGAAACTTCATCAGCAATTCTAATTTTGCCCTGGTCCTGTGATCTCACTCTGCCCCTATTTGCCTTCTGATATTTTATTGCCCTTGAAGTATGTGATCTCTGTAACCCACACCCTTTTCGTACACCTCTCCCCTTTTGAAATCCATAATAAAAATTTGCTGCTTTTGCAGCTTAGGGGGCACCATGGAACCTGCCAACATGTGATTTCACCCCTGGACACCCAGCTTTAAAATTTCTCTCTTTTGCACTCTTTCCCTTTATTTATCAGACTGGCTGACACTTAGGGTAAATAGAGAAGAACTTACATTGAAATATTGGGGGCTGGTTCCCCCGACAAAATCTGTAAGAGTGAATAATATAAATGGAATTGTTGACGAGCTCTGTCTCATTCTGGCAATAAGTAATATTCACACGCAGATACATCAATCAGCACCTCAGCTTGTTATCCTTGCTGACTCCCCTCATGATCACAGGATGGTTGATATTCCAGGAACCACATATGGATAACAACCTCAAAACATAAAAGAGGCACTTCCTCAAATGAGTCTTTTTCTTTGGGCTAGGAAACAATTTCCAGGAGTCCTACCCAGCAAACCTCTCCTATGCCTCCTTGGCCATAAGTAGGTTGTAGGACTATTCCCTAAACCAATCACAAGCCAACATTTCCTTATTCACCTCAGACTACCAACTATCTGAACAAACTCAGAGTTCTATTAGCAAAAACAAAGTGTGGGTAGGCAACTAACAATGTCTGCCCACTGAGACAACTAGGATGGGTTCTAACGCTCCTCTTTCCCCCAGCCTCTCATATCCTCTTGGCAGAGAGATTTGCTTTGCTCCTTAAGCACAAAATGGACTGTATTATTTTCCTGCTCACAGAGCACTTTTAAAGGATTTTTATTGCAAATTACTAGGAGGTGTGGAGGATAATGCTGAAAGATGTATGTGATTCTGTTCTTATTTTCAAGGAATGTAGGAGGCATTGGAAAATGTAGGAGTAGAAGAGAATGGGAAGGTATTTTGGAATCAGGCAAGGGTGGTTTTGCATGCAATGCTAATTCATTAACATAGAATGAGGTCTCCCACCATATGCAATATATTATAGTCTTTGAAAAAAGAATTGAATCACATTCACCTTTGAGAGTTATTATTCTCTACAACTCCTAGCACAACCTTTATATGTAATTTAATACTCACTGAGATTTATTGAGTGTTTGCCATTGACAAGAACTATTATAAATGCTTCTCATATAACAAATGATTTAATTCTTATTGCAAGGGAGGACTTTTCACCTTCAGTTTTCAAGCCATGAAACTAAGGTACATGAAGTTTAAGTAGTAGTCACAGGTGTTATGAAGTACAAGTGATTGAATTTGCTCTCCTCATCTTATAGTGCTGCCTCTAATTAGCTCTCAGTAATTGGTTATCTGATACAACTTATGGAAAGCTCTCTGAATTAATTATTTCAGCTTATTTCCCAGCAATCTAGTGTTGTTGATTACTAGTTATATGCCAGTGCTGAGTGCTTTCACATGCATTAACTTATGGAATACTAGTTTTCCCGTTTTACCAATGTGGAAAGTTAAATCAGAGAAATTAAGTAATTTAGCTTACATCACCCTGCTGGCAAGTACAAACCAAAAATAAAATTTGAAGCTCACTCCTCCCCCAACCATTTGAATAGACTCCCTCTTCTGGGTTGGAGCACTCCAAAGTTAACCTGAAAGGCTAGTTCAGGCCATGACTGGAAGGGAGAGTGTTGGACATATTTCATTACGCCCTCCTCCCTTTTGGAATTCAGGAAAATCTGACCAGAATTTAACATCAACACAGATCCTAAGTCTGATAAGAAATATTTACAATCTGTTCTCTCTGAAGCCTACCAGCTGGAAGCATCATCTACATCACAAAAACTTGGTCTTCACAACCTCTCAAAACCCAGACATTCCTTTCTATTGGTAATAACTCTTTCAATCAATTGCCATCAGAAAATTTTTAATTCTACTTATAACCTGAAAGCCCATTTGCTTCAAATTGTCCCATTTTTCTGGACCAAACCAACATATATCTTAAATGTATTTGATTGATGTCTCATGTCTCCCTATAATGTATAAAACAAAAAACAAACAAACAAAAACAAGCTGCATGCCAACCACCTTGGGCACATGTTCTCAGGGTCTTCAGAGGGCTGTGTCCTGGACCATGGTCACTCATATTTGGCTCAGAATAAATCTCTTCGAATATTTTACAGAGTTTGACTGTTTTTGTTGACATAAGAATTAGAGCTATGCTTTCTTTTCCCATTACATCAAGCTACAAGTAAGAACAATATGATTATTTATAAAATCAGGTAAAAAAAGTCAAATTAGCTTTTTCCAATAAAGTGGTTGAGCCCAGAGTAACTCTGACATCTAGGAAAGCCTTCCCTTCATTTGTGTTTTTTAGAAATTCTATTATCTGAATCCCTTGTTTGACCTGGGTCTGTCTTATAGGAAGTTTTCTATGCATTATCAAGTTCTGTATGTCCACATGAGTTGCTGTGAAGTCCGTCACTATGAATTCTTGGGTCTACAAAATGTTTAGAAGAACAATTACAAAGTTGATTTCCTCTGCCAGTGAATTTACTTAAAATGCTAATCCAAGGAAGCTAAGAATCACAATAAAACAATACAGAAGCTGACAGACAAAATAGCCAGGATAGAAAAGAACATAACCGACCTGATAGAGCTGAAGAACATACAACAATAATTTTATAATGCCAACATAAATATTAATAGCAGAATAGACCAAGCTGAGAAAAGAATCTCAGAGCTTTTTAACTAAAGCCCATTAAAATTGAACTTTAATCAATCAACACTTGATATTGGATCTCTTCCCCCTCCTTTTTCCTCCTGCCTCCTCTTACCGTGTGCCTAGGATTGTGTTAAGCATTAGGAAAATCCAAATAAGTATTCAACAGGTTACTGTTTGGACGAACGGAGGCAAGATGGTGCATTTCCGGGTTCTTCATCCCCC
>NW_012118487.1:33031721-33058115 GCF_000951035.1 Colobus angolensis palliatus
GCGGTCTTCCTCCAGCCCCACTGAAGTCGGGATGCAGGAACCCCGCCCGAGAGCCCCGCGAGGGGGGGACTCTGTCGGCCTTCTTTGCCGGAGGCCGACAGACTTCTTCCCTGCACCTTAGGTTACCAAAATAAACTTGCAGTTTTGCTCCTGACCTTTGCCTACTTGCTGGTTCTTTTGTGCTCGCTCGGCTGGTCTTAGAAAAACAAATCAGTTACCATCCTTTGAGGACTTTTAAATCCCACTGAGTAAATAATATTTCAGCCATTAAACAATTACATATTTTATCACAGTGGTGTGTGGCATACGCTCTTATAATTACACACATAAGGTCCTAAGAAACCTTAAGATATCAAAACAATGTGTAAAAACTATTAATCTAAAGAGAAGCAGGTTCAGTTAGACAACTTCAGACTCACTATGCAAAATCATTAACCCTGCAGGAATTTCACTAAAAAACATCATTTTTAAAGCAAAATATCCTGTAAGTACGTGCTGTTATTGCAAGTTAAAAACAATAAGTTAGTGGATTAAAATTGATAAAAGAAGCTGTAAAGTCTCCCTCTTTTGATCACTAATCCACATATTCAATAACTGTTTTTCCTTTGTCTGTCACCTGTGACCTTTATTTTTGCAATTTTGCTTCCAGCAAAGTTCAAAAGTTAAATAAGAGAACAAAGGAATGCAATGATAAACAAAGCACCACAGAATGAAAAATCAGGAATGCTAGAGAGCAAAAAGCGACACTGCTCTCCCATTTGCAAAGGAATAGTTCCCAGTTGTGACCAGCATTATAACCAACTGGGATCCAGTTAATGCAAATCTTGTTAAGTTGTGTCTAAATCACATAATGAAAACTGTCAAAGAAATGCATGCATAACCAAAGCTTTTGTTTTTGTTTTTGTTTTGTTTTTGAGATGGACTCTTGCTCTGTCACCTAGGCTGGAGTGCAGTGGTGCAATCTCAGCTCACTGCAACCTCTGCCTCTCGGGTTTAAGTGATTCTTGTGTCTCAGCCTTCCGAGTCACTGGGAATACAGGGGTGTGCCACCATGTCCAGCTAATTTTTGTATTTTTAGTAAAGATGGAGTTTCACCATATTGACCAGGCCAGTCTTGAACTCCTGGCCTCAAGTGATCTGCCCACCTTGACCTCCCAAAGTGCTGGGATCACAGGTGTGAACCACTGTGCCACCAAAAGTTTTTTCAATGCATGCCATATACAAGTACCTTAAGAGTTCATAACAATAATCAAAAAACACTGGAAGAGTCAGCAAAGGTTTTCTGAGGTGTGGAATTTTAAGCCGTGCAATGAAATGATATGGGAGATGTATATAGATGAAATGAACAGTATCTCAGCAGGAAACAATACCAACGAGAGAGTTTAAAGAAGACAAATGAACTTGGAATGGGCGTGGTAGCAAACTGATTAAGCCAGCATGGTCATTTGCAATTATCGGAAGTTTAGAATAGATATCAGTAGCCACCCATAGGTAACAGCTATCAGGTATAACAGCTCTGTGGAGCCTCCCCACCATCTCACTGCCAATTTCCATTGAAAATAACTCTTAAACTAAATGTTTTTACACCTATAAACATTTATTAGCAAGGAGACAAATAAACAAACATAAACCTGTTTCATGAAGTCAAGTCCCAGCTCTTTGCCTTTTTAGTTGTCCTGACCATAACTGGCAAGACAGGGTCAATAGAGATAACAGTGATCATATTCCAGAGGCAGGGTCAACTGACCTTGTGTTCAGCATTAGGCAAAAAGACATTTCTGAACATGAGGCGGCCCATAGGCAACATTCTGGAATCAAGCCAGGGGCACCATTCCAAAGGGCACAGACTCTTGGGCCTGCTAGATTCTTATGTGCTGTCCAGATTTCTGGCCAATCCACGTATCTTGAACACAATTCATTTCACTAATGAAAATTTAATTTCTAACATTCCTTTTGCTAATTAACAAAGCATCTAGTGTTGATTACAGCTGACGAGAGTTGAAGAGCTCACAGGAGCTCTCTCCTCTGAGAGAGCTTTGATTAGACGCCACAACACCACCCCCAAACTGTGTATTCCCTCTTCAGGCAACTAAACACTGCCCAGGTGGATTAAAACTGATGAACACGTCCCTATATCACACCATTTCTGATGAAGGATTTTAAAAAGTAAATCACCACTGACAAATAGGTAAGAACCACCAATGAGTCTTCTAGTGAACCAGTCTGAAGCAGAGTGAATGTTGGCAGATATGAGGAGGGGAAAGTTGCTACTAGGATATGGAAAGAGCTCACTGCAGGGAAAGAGATGAACAGGCATCAGGGAGCCGCCTTGCGGGGAATGGAGCAGCACTCTTATCACAGGGCAGCCTGCAGGAGCTCAGCTCTAGAGGAGGGAGGGCCGCTGGGTGTGAACATTAACTCTACCAGTTACTAGCTGTGTGGACTTGGGCAAATTACCTGTATGCCTCAGTATCTTAATTCACAAAATGGAGATAATTAAAACACCTCATTCATATAGTTGGGAAGAGTTAATTATAAAATAATGTAAAGCTCTTATGCCAGTATCAAAATTGATGATATAGCTGCAGACGGAATCTGAAGGCCTGAGAATCAGGAGAGCTGATGGTGTAAGTTCCGGTTCCAGTCTGAGTCAAAAACAGAATACTGATGTCCTAGCACAAAGACAGCCAGGCAAAGAGAGCAAATTCTCATTTACTCAGCCTTTCGTTCTATTCAGGGCTTCAGCAGATTAGCTGAGGAGGCCCACCCACGGTGGGGAGGGCAGTCTGCTTCACTCTGTCCACTAGTTCAAATGTTAATCCCATCCAAAGACATCCACACAGACACCCCAGAATAATGTCTAACCAACTATCTGAGTGCCTGTAATTCAGTTAAGTGGACACATAAATATACTCTTCACTGTGAATAGCTTTGAATAATTGCAGATTAAGCTTGTAACTTCTCTGTCTTTATAATTCCTTCAAAAGCTTGATAGGCTTCTCATCTGATTTGCCTCCAACCGGTTTTATGTACCAGGAAACTTCAGTCACATTCTTTTTCTGGACATAGATCTTCAGTGTTCTTTGTGTACTGCTATACTGCTAGGTTCATAGTTTTTTCCTTTATTTAATGGATGCCACATTGAGGCACCTGAAACAAACTTGTGTGAGAAGGAAATGCTCTTATTCTGACCTTTGATCACAGGGCTCTGTTCCTTTGTTTGGCTGAGAAGTCTTAATGGGAGGTCCCAGGGAAAGGCTCGTTGTAAAGTCTTACACCTGCTATTTGGGGTACAGAAGACATTAGCTTTTCTAACCTGTAAAGCCCAAAATTTCTGAATTTTTAATCTCTTCCTCTGGATGAAAGCCACTAATTCTAACCTGATCATATCTTTCTTATAATAGCTTGCTAATAGCATCAGAGGGACATAGGAACGCACATTTCAGATTAGCTTTTTCACCTCTAGGTGCCCAGGTCTAGCCGAGGTCATTGGTGGAGACTTTCTGAGAATCACTCTGTCCCTGATGCTGCAGACTGAGAGAGTTGTCAGTAGCTTCCTGAAGGTTTCTAAGGCTTCTAGCAACTTACAGATGAGCTCTCAAGCACTTCTTGGTAAGATCAGCAGTGACAAATCCCTTACTCTTCACTCCCTCTGTCCTTGCATTGACTGTGGGAGCCTATATAGATTGACTTTTGTTTTCCTGACCAAACTCAAACTTTGGCACCATATTTCATAAAACTTAAGTCATCTCAAATGTAACACCCACCATTATTTTATTTGAAACAAGAAAAGAAAAAATGTTTGCTAAGTAAACTATGACATGTTGTACATTGTAAAAAATCCTGATTTCAGAGATATGTGACTGTTTCAAACGTGCTTGTATATGGTATGAAGTAGAGTCAAGTTTTATTTTTTTCCCCCACAGGGATATCCAATTGTTTTGGCTCTGTTGATTAAAAATGATATCCCTTCTCCAGGGACCTGCAGTCCAGCTCTTCATATATCCAGTATCTTTAGTGTGTGGTCTGATTCTGGACTGTCTAGCTCATTCTGCTGGTTTGTCTATCCCCACACCAATACCATGCTGCCTTAGTTACTATATTGTAAAAAAAAAAAAAAAAAAAAAATTGATAGCTAGTAAGAAAATCTTCCCAACTTGCTCTTCTTCATGGCAATCCTGACCTTTTGTATTTCTATATAAATTTAGAATTAGCTTACCAAGGTACACACAGAGCACTGTGGGGATTTTGGTTAAGATGGTGTTGACTCTAAATGCAACTAGGGAGAAACAACATATATAGTATTTAGTCTTTTCTTTTATTCATTAACATATATATCCATTTTATAATATTTTTCCATAGTCTTTTAATATAATTTGAATAAGTCTGGTCCATATTTTGTTGGATTCGTTCTAAAATGCTTCATATTTTTAAGCTTTTGTGAATGGTGTCTTTATACAATGCAATTTATGTTTGCATATCATTTTTGTAAACTCTTGTATAACTCTCTGTGAATAATGACAGGTATGTTCCCTCCTTCTAATCTTTGCACCTTTTATTTCTTTTTCTAGCTTTGTTGGTCTCACTAGAACCTCGAGTAAAGTGTTGCATGGACATAGTGATGGAAGATGTACTTGTCCGATTCCTAATCTCAAAGAGGAAGGAATTCAGCATTTCACCATTAATTGTGATGCTTGCTATAGTTGTTTTGGATAATAAGAAAGTTCTCGTTTCTTTCCAGTTTGCTAAAAGATTTTATCAGGATAATGTTTTCCAAATGTCTTATCATATGGTGATAAATGGACATCAGCATCCTAGACTGCAGTGTCTGGTTTTTTGTTTGTTATTTTGTTCACCTACCTTTTGATCGCTAATATGTAACATATCATAATGTGTTGTTTTGATGAAACACCACACCCAGATACCTATTTCTGAATTTGTAGGGTAAAAGTTAAACTGTTGTAACAAAAAAAATTCTCACCACACAGCATTTTATGTCTTATTTTATGTCTTCTTCTTCTTCTTCTTTTTTTTTTTTTAGATACAGGTCTCACTCTGTCGCCCATGCTAGAGTGCAGTGGTTTGAAGAAGTCTGGCCCACCAGCATAGCTCACCAGCAGTTTAAATGAAATGCTTTGTTTCCCACACAGCAGTCTGACTGTCCTGTCAGCAGTGCTTTATTTCATGTTGTCATCCACTTGAGATTCTTTTGAATACACCAAAGACTTTACTACCTAAAGAAAGGAAAATGTGTACTACTGCTTTGATGTATTTCAATACAAAAATCATGGATGCTGCTTAAAATGATCATATCAAATATGGCAGATTGCAAATTGAACCCACCAAGTCTGTCCTTCCCTCTTCCCATGCACATGGCTGCCCAGTTAGGGGGTACAATTCCAAGCCCTTCCTTGCAGCCAGCTGTGGCCATGTGACTTAGTTTGAGAAGATGGGAAGTGAAACAAAGGAAAGGTCACAACTTCCAGATCATCTCTGTTTCATAGACAAGCTTCCTTTCCAGGAGTCTGGCTCTTTTCTCTTTCATGAAAACTGAAAGACAGACCTGCCAGCAACCCAGTTGTGAGTATGCAGATGAAGATCATGACCTAGGAGGTGGCAGAGCAGCTGTCAGACATTTTCTTTTTTTTTTTTTTTTTTTTTGAGAGAGAGGGCCACACTCTGTCACCCATATGAAATCGTAGTTCACTGCAGCCTCAAATTCTTGGGCTCAAGTGATCCTCCTACCTTGGCCTGCCAAAGTGGTGGTATTACAGGCATGAGCCACCACAGTCAGACTACTTTACATATTTTTAATTTGCTTCCTCCGTTCCATTAGCATAGTCACATTTTAGGAAATATGTTTTACCATCAGTCAATAAATTAAGAGTTAAGGAATTAATTGTAAAATTTCTTATTGCAATATTTCCATTAAAAGCTAATAACATATTCGATTCTCTAGGGAAAGAATACTGGAATTAGGTTTTAGTAAATCTAACCGATTGTTCCAACATTTTCTAGTTTTACATTTCCACTAAATTCAATCCTAACAGCAGTTTTCAAGTGCCTATATTTTGTAGTAGACATTGATGAGATTGTGGAAAATAATCAGGAATAAGACAGACACTGACTCCATGCACATAGCCACTGCTTTTTCTCTATATCTCTCTTTACTTTTTCCCTGGTCTCTGAAATTTGGCTTACGGATACAGGTGTGATGGTTAATACTGAGTGTCAACTTGATTGGATTGAAGGATGCAAAGTATTGATCCTGGATGTGTCTGTGAGGGTGTTGTCAAAGGGGATTAACATTTATTCAGTGGGCTGGGAAAGGCAAACTCATCCTTAATCTGGGCAGGCATAACCTAATCACCTGCCACCACAGCTAGGATATAAAGCAGGCAGAAGAATGTGAAAAGACAAGACTGGCTTAGCCTCCCAGCCTACATCTTTCCCCTGTGCTAGGTGCTACCTGCCCTCAAACATTGGACTTCAATTTCTTCAGCTTTGGGACTCAGATTGGCTTCCTTTCTCCTCAGCTTGCAGATGGTCTATTGTGGGTCCATGTGACTGTGTGAGTTTAATACTCCTTAATAAACCCCCCTTTATATATGTATCTATCCTATTAGTTCTGTCTCTCTAGAGAACCCTGACTAATATAGCAGGTAACCACCAAAGAGTATACTTGAAATTGTTTGGTGGCTATTGGACAGATCCCACCTTCAAACTAAATCAAATCTTCAAATTCATTTCAAACAGACCTCAAGTAATTGTTGTTGCACCACAAAGAAAAATTATCACTGTTTTTGGTTTCCCTGGTTATACCATTTTGAAGAAACTCAAATGTTAGAGCAGGGTACAATCTAACCTGTAAAAAATGCATTATCTGCTGGTCATTACTTAAAGGAATAACTAATAAAAAACTATAATAATACTTGAAGCTCACAAACTAAGTAATATATTACCTCAAATTTATGTAGTGTTAATTATGTGCTAAGTCCCTTCCATGTATTAAGTCATTTAATCCTCACACAAAATCTCTATGAGGAAGATATTATTTGATATGGTTTGGATATTTGTTCCCCAAAATGTCACACTGAAATGTAACCCTCAGTGTTAGAGATGGGGTCTGATGGGAGGTGGTTAGATCCTGGGGGCAGATTTCTCATGAATGGTTTAGCACCTTTCTCTTGGTGTTGTCCTCATGAGAGTGAATGATTTCTTTTGATGTCTAGTTGTTTAAAAGCCTGTGGTAGCCTGCCCTTCCCCCTCACCTCCCTAACCACTTGCTCTCACCATGTGACACACCTACTTCCCCTTCACCTTTTGCCATGATTCTCAGTTTCCTAGGTCCCCACTAGAAGCTGAGCAGATGCTGGTGCCATGTTCATACAGCCTGTAGAAACATGAACCAATTAAACATCTTTTCTTTTTAAATTACCAAATCTCAGGTATTTCTTAATGCAAGAATGTCCTAACCCAGAAAATTGGTACCAAGAAATGGGACATTGCTTTGAAAATACCTGAGAATGTGGAAATGACTTTGAAACTGGGTAACGGGCAGAGGTTGGAAGGGAAGGGCTCATAAGAAGATAGAAAGATGAGGAAAAGTTTGGAATGAGTCTCTGAGAGACTGGTTAAATGGTTGGGATCAAAATGCTGATAGTGATACCGTCAGTGAAGTCCAGGCTGACAAGGCCTCAGATGTAAATGAAGAACATATTGGGAACAGGAGCAAATGTCACTCATGTGATGCCTTAGCAAAGAGCTTGGCGGCATTCTATTAATGCCCTAGGGAACTTAAGTTCAAACTGTGAAAGTCTGAACTTAAAAGAGTGATGACTTAAGGTATCTGGTGGAAGAAATTTCTAAGCAGCAAAGTGATCAAGATGTGGCCTGGCTGCTTCTAGCAAGCTATGCTCAAGTGCGGAAGCAAAAACATGACTTAAAATTGTAAGTTATATTTAAAAGGGAAGAAGAACGTAAAAGTTTGAAAATTTTGCACCCTAGCCATGTAGCAAAGAAAGAAAAGGCTCTTTTGGGAGAGAAATCCAAGCAGTGAGCAGAGCAACCATTGCTAGATAGAATTGGATGACTATAAGACAGCCAACTGCTAATAGCCAAGACAACGGGAAAAGGGGCCTTGAAGGCATTTCAGAGATTGAGGCAGCCCTGTACATCACAGGCCCAGAGGCCTAGGAGGAAAGAATGATTTCATGGGCCAGGCTCAGAGTGCCAAAGCCCCGCACCACCTTGGGAGGCTGTTCCCAGCATCCCCACCGCTCCAGCTCCAGTTGTGACTCAAAGGGTCACTGGTACAGCTTGGACTACTGCTTCACAGGGTGCAAGCTGTAAGCCTTGGAGACTTCTACATGCTGTTGAGCCTGCAGGTGTGCAGAGTACAAGAGTAAAGGAGACTTGGCAGTGTCACCTAGATTTCACAGAATGTATGAAAAAGGCTGATATTCAGGCAGAAATCTGCTGAAGGGGTTGAGCCCTCACAAAGAGCCTCTAATAGGGCAGTGCAAGGGAAATAGAGGGTTGGAGACCCCACACAGAATGTGCACTGTCTAGTGAAGCTGTGGAAGGAGGTCACTGTTCTCCAGAACCCCAGAATGGTGGCAGATCCACTGGCAGCTTGCACCCTTCACATGGAAAGACACACAGGTGCTGAACTCCAACCTGTGAGAGCACCCACAGAGGCTGAACCCTGCAAAGCCACAGGGGTGGAACTGCCCAAGGTGTTGGGAGTCCATCCCTTGCATCAGTGTGTCTTGAATGTGGGAGTCAGAAAAGATTATTTTGGAACTTTAAAATTTAATGACTACCCTGCTGTATTTCTAAGTTTTGTGGGGCTTGTACCCAATTCTGTTGGCCAATTCCTTCCTTTTGGAATGGAATGTCTACCTAATGTCTATACCCCATTGTGTCTTAAAAGTAAGTAACTTGTCTTTTATTTTACAGGGTAATAGGTGGGAGGAACTCATCTCCAGATGAGACTTTGGACTTGATACTTTTGATTTAATGCCGGAATTAATTAAGAGTTTGGGGAACTATCGGGAAGTTGGGAAGGCATTATTGTATTTTTCAATGTGAGAAGAACATGAGGTCTGAGGAGCCAGGGAGGAATGATACAGTTTGTATATTTGTCCCCCCAGATTTCACACTGAAATGTAACCCTTAGTGTTGAAGGTGGAGCCTGGTAGGAGGTCATTGGATTATGAGGGCAGATTTCTCATTAATAGTTTAGCACCATCCCCTTGGTACTGTCCTCGTGATAGTGAACAATTTCTCTTGAAATCTGGTTGTTTAAAAGTGTGTGCAATAAAGAGAGACCTTGTCTCAAATAAAAATGTGTGTGGCACCTCCCCACCCACTTGTTCTTGCTCTTGACATGTGACACACTTACTTCCCCTTCTCCATGGTTGTAAGGTTACTAAGGCTCCCACCAGGAGCTGAGCAGATGTTGGTGCCATGCTTGTACAGTCTGCAGAATCATGAGCCAATTAAATCTCTTTTCTTTATAAATTACCCAGTCTCAGGTATTTCTTTATAGCAATGCAAGAACAGCCTAACACATTACTAATGTTCATATTTTACAGACAAGAAAACAGGCTCTAAAGAGTTAAGTAATTTGCTCAACTAATATAATAGTCAAGTGTACTCGGCTTAGTTCATTCGTATAATATCCTTGTCTGAAGTCACTGCCTTGCTCTCATATTGCTTCTGCCTTATTTTTCCTCTGCCTCATTTTATCATCTGCTTAAAATGTATGTCACAGAACTGCATTGTATATATCAATAGGTCTATCTTAAACTTTTTTAGAAAGAAGCAAAACGTAAAAAAGTAAATCTCTTAAATTTTATATCTCTTTATGTGATGTAAAGTCTTTAATGTTTAATTTATGCATAATTTTCACAATGGTTTTACGTAAATGGTTTTAATTACTATAAAAATATTGTAATAATTCTTAACTTTTTGGAGGACACTGATCAAGTCCAAATGGAAATTTTCTCCTGTTAGGAATTTACTTTGTAATCTAATATACACAATTATCAACGAGCCATAAATATTTCCTTTATATTAAGAATCATGCAACATAGAATTTGCCAAAAGGGCACAAATTTGTAGCAGCCTACAAACCACAAATCCAACTATGTATGAAGTCACATATTTTATGCATCTCAACTACCAATAATGAAAACTATAAAAGCCAAGCTAAAAGAAAGACTAAATTATCTTCCTGACTTTGCCATAAAAATTATATTAATTATTGTCATATGAATAGGCAATAAAAAATTATGTTGCCAAAGATATAGGGAAACTGTCCTACAAATATGTGTCAGGTGGCTCATGCTTATAATCCCAGTATTTTGGGAAGTTGAGGCAGAAGGAACACTTGAAGCCCGGGGTTTGAGAGCAACTTGGCATGCAAGACCCCATCTCTACAGAAAATGTAAAAATTAGCTGGGTGTGATGGTGTGCACCTGTAGTCCCACTCAGGAGGCTAAAGTGGGAAGATTGCTTGAGCCTAGGATTTCAAGGCTGATATGAACTGTGATAGCACCACTGAACTCCATCCCAGGCAGCTGAGCAAGACCCTGTCTCTAAAAATATATACACATATTTATAAATATTTATGTATATATGTATTAAGTATACATATATAAAATGTTATTTTTCTGGATTTTTGTAATGATTATGGTATTATCATTTCAAATTTTAAATTTGTTGTGATTTCTTTTCTCATTCTAAATAAATATATTTTCTTACTTAATTTTATATTATTTTTCTTATAGAGCACCTCCAAAGTTAAACTTTAGCCTCCACCATAAAACCTCCTTTGCCTGTACTTTATACTCATATTATGTGATTGTTATGAGGGCAAAATTTTAAAATGCATTTTAAATAACTTGGAAAAGTAAAAAGAAATACAGGACTGAAAAGTGTTGGTATTATATATTACTGTTACTATGACTCATTTTTACCTAAAACTTACACACATGGTACAGACTTCCATCAATGAGTTTCCATTTCCATCTCAAAGTTGTGGGTTATAACTGCTGAGTGATCTGACATTCCTACTTCGGGAATTGAAGTAGGAGATATGTCCTCTGCACTGAAAAGATATAGGAATTCCTGAGGAATTTCCTTAGTTGCACAGGTATTCACTTGTTGAGCATCTACCATGAGCCAGACAATATGTTATGTGATAAAATGATTCAAAAACAGATCCTGTATTCAAGGTAGTCTTAGTGAGAGCATTCATTCACTAAGAGTAGATTGATTTTTGAAAAATCCAAAAGTCATTTGGAAGTAATGGGGTAAATGAGTTGAATAAACTTTAATAATCTTGTTTGAGGCTTTAAGAAGATACTAAGATAATGAGATTAATTTTTCTTATATGGCCCATATAGTAGATCTGAATACAGATTTGAAATATTTATTTATATTATTCATTCATGACTCTGTAGTCATATTTTGTATACATTGTGGTTTGGAGATCTTCTTATACACTCTTTATTGCCTTCAATAAAGAGAAAACCAATGCATCTATATTTTTACACATTAAATTTTTCAGTGAGAAATTCACCAACATGGATTTTACTTTAAAAAACATAAAATTTATTTTTGAAATTACGTATGCACAGACATGGGTGAACAAGAGCACTATTTTCACTGAAGCAGAGCATCTGCTTGTGGTGACATAATTACTAATTATCGTTAGATAATTAAATCTTCACTCACATCTATGAAAAATGGCTGTTGGTTTGCAATTCAGCCCAACTTTCAGGATTTCTCCTTTCTTGATGAAAATACTCTACTTATGAAGATGTAAGAAGAAACTCATAATAAGCAAATATCAAATCAGTGAAATTTTTTGTTTACTGTCTACTGCAGCCCAATAATATCACTAAATTTAAATGCAAACTTGAACCTCTTTAAATGTCTATCCCTTTTGCTTATATTGACTTTGGTTTTACTTATTATGGAAATCTGTGTGGTTTAATTCTTTCACTGCGCATTCTGTCCCATTCATGAACTTCTTTCCCATCCATAGCTCTAACAAAAATAAAACTAAGGATGACATGTTAGGAAATTTATCCAATATAGAGGAGTTGAATCCTTCAACCTCCTGTGCGACCTCTAGGTCATTACACCTGTTACTGCTTTTGTTTTGTTAGCAAAAAATGTAGGCGGTATGCTCAGCTTTAGCACTGGCCTCACTGGAACCAGGAAGCATCCTAACATGGAAGGCAGGAACTTGCTCTGCTATTGACATCCCCATCTTCAATGCCTTAACATATGCTTTATATTTAAAAGGGACTTAATAAATATTATTTATTTTCACTTATAAAATAAAATTTATGATTATGAAACATGTATTTTTAATTTCATAAATATTTTACTTTTATAAATATTGTATATATGTTTATTTCAATAAATATTTAAAGTTACCAAGTAAAATGTACTC
The DNA here is from genome assembly GCF_000951035.1 of Colobus angolensis palliatus. NCBI lineage: Eukaryota > Metazoa > Chordata > Mammalia > Primates > Cercopithecidae > Colobus > Colobus angolensis. The sequence continues at coordinate 33,044,194 of NW_012118487.1, forward strand.
AGTAAAATCCCCCCCTTTCAAAGTTATTCTTCAGACTACAAAAAGGTGTAACTTGACGATGATGCAGCTCCGAATAAAGCCCTCCTTTTGCTCATCACTACCCTAGGTTATGACTTTTTGGCCTGATTTATAAAACCTGGCATTATCTGCCTCTGCTTAGCTCTCCTGCTTCATACCTTGCCTTTACAATCATCACACGCTATGCTCCAGCCACAGAGCTCTTCGAGCTGTATCTTTTATTTCTAGGCCCCCTTTTTTTTTTCAAACACTATTCATATTGAAATCTCCAATCAAATGAATAGCCTAAAATCTTCTGTTCTCTCACATGTAATATATTTAAGGAGATATGGTAAGAGATTAAGTTTTAGAATATTCATTTGAAGGTGAGCGGATAGAGGACAATGAGGCAATAGACCACGATTTTTAAGATAAGCTTTGGATGCTCAGGTCTGAATTGCTACCAGGACATCTGCTGCTTAGAGAAAACCACTGGGGTGTTCTTAAGTTTCTTGTTTAGAAATAAACTTAAAGCAGATTTATATTTACTTCCACCACATGCATATAAGGCAAGGATGAGATTTTCTGGAGTTAGAAAGTTCTTAGAAGCTTAAATGCTGTGCCTTGGGGAGCAGGAGTTTGAGAAACGGACTCTTTGAAGAGCACAGGACCATCTGTAACAGTGACTGAGCAGCATCAACAGCAGTGAGCCCTGGCCAACAACCTAGGAAGAGCCTCCTAACACTGCCCTGTCCCAATGCCAGCCACCCACAACCTCCCTTGACTTGGCTACTTGCCACCGCTTTTTCACATTTCAGCTTGTGCATCACCACCCTGGCATCCATCCTGGTAGCAACCATCCTGGTAATGAGTTCACACCATCTTCTGGGATCCTTTCTGGTTTAGCAAATCTTGTATCGTAGAAGAATGCTCACAAATCAATAAATTCTACATTCATCAATTTTATATGCTAGCCTCCTTGACTGACCAAGCACCCTTAGAATACTTTCCCATTTATAGGATCTTGTCTTTTGCTGGTACGCAGTGACTCAGTCTTGCAACGCCTTTGAGGTATATTCCCTTTCCTCCCTCATCAGGCCCAGACCTTCCCAGCTGGGTTCTGCTGAGACTTAACTCTAGGTCTGTGTAGGCCTCAAGGCCAGGAGGAGACATAGGGGAAGATCCTGGGTGGGTCGAGGGGTGGGGGTGGGGAACACACTGACTTTGAGGAGAGGGGCCTTTGCATTATCTCCAGGCACGGAGAGGGGTTAATTCAGGGGAATCTGGGTGTTCATGATTTGGAGATGGAGGGAATCCCCTGAGATGTCACCAGTCTATATGTCAGGGTTCCATTCTGTCTCAACCGGGGGGCTCTTAACTTTGTATAGCCCACCTGCCTAGGTTAGAAGTTTAACCCTTTCTGGAGCTGAGCTACTCTGACAATTAAGTCCTGGGCGGGTCCACAGCTTTATCTGATCTCCCTCTCCAAAAGATGAGAGCCCCTTTGTAAGATATTTAGGCCCTCTGGCTTTCACATTTGATTTTCAATTGCCTGTTAAATGCTTTCAGCTTTTCATAATTTTTAGAGCATCCATCAAATTCACCTGCAGCCATCAAATTCAGTTGTTCTTAAAGTTCACATTTCCCCCCTACTTTCAAATAGTTGATACATTGCACCAGTGACCATATTCCTTTTCACCAGCATACCATCCCAATTCACCTACAGTGTTAGTTTTTAACAGTTGCAGCATATGCTGGTACCAGGAGCTATTTGCACTCTACCTACCAGAGATGGAGCCTTTGTTGCCAGCTCAGCAGGGAGTAGTCTAACTCCAGAACTCAATCTTATCACTTACTTTCTCTGCAGACTCTTGGTACTAACCAAGAGTATGTAGTAGGCTCTAGAAAGCAGACTCTGGGGTAGAGGTTAGTGCTTAGAATGTTCAGTAAGGAGTGACCTTGGGATCAATACCTATGCAAGGAAATTGGGGGAAAGGAATGGAGGGAAATGTCTGTGCAAGCCTGACATCTTATGCCAACACCACAGGAAGCTCTGGCACGGAATGGCACCTCATTATTATCTTTCACTGGGCTAAAATGGTTGTGCCTTTAGACTCCCACCTTGATCCGTCACTGGAGCTCAGTACTTCCTTATTCAATTATCTTCCCAAATGTCACCCTTCCTCCTATATAAGATGACTCTTCACTCACTTTTCCTTGTCCCTGTTTTCTTCAAAGCACCTACCTGACAGTATATTTCTATGGTTATTAATTAGGTTTCTCTCCAACTAGATCATAAGCTCCATGAGGGCAGGGATTTGTGCTGTTTACCTATATCTAGAACAGTGTAGAACAGTACCCAGCACATAGTATTACTCTATAAGAATTTATTGAATTAGTGAATGAATGAAAGCTGGTCCACAGAAAAGGTGAAGAAAGAAGCAGACACCAAAAGAAAAGAACAGATAAGAGACTAGGTGAAGGAGAGATGGAACCTTGACTTTGAATGAGTTCTTTACAGCTGCTTATAATCCCTCATGAGACTAGCCTGCATCATATGCTCTTACATATCATGTTCTGTGAGATACATACATCTGCAACTTTCCAAAATGGATGTTTTCATTAATTTAAGTGTCTTATAAACAAAGATCCCTGTCAAAAACAACTGGAAAAATAGGTATAGGGCAGACAGTGACAATGGAGTTGAGACCTGGGTGGGCTGTGGAAGCTTTGGGGCAAGGTTGATATAATCAGAACTAGGCTTTGGGAAGATTTTTTTTTTTTTAAGACAGTGTCTCACTCTGTCACCCAAGCTGGAGTATAGTGGTGCAATTTTGGCTCACTGCAGCCACAACCACCCAGGCTCAGGTGATCCCACCACCTCCGACTCCCAGGTAGCTGAGACCACAGACATGTGCCACCATGCTCAGCTAATTTTGTTTGTTTGTTTGTTTGTAGAGATGGAGTTTTGCCATTTTGCCCAGGCTGGTCTCAGACTCCTGAGCATAAACAATGCACCTGCCTCAGCCTCCCAAAGTGTTGGAATTACAGGCATGAGCCACTGCTCCCATCCAGGAGGATTACAGCAGCATTCATCAGTCCAACTTTCATTCAACTAACAGTTATTGAGAAACTTTTATGTATTATCCTAAGTGCTGTATATACATGGGTCCTTCCTTGCCTTCAAGGAAATAGGCAATAAAAAAATACACTCACCAACAATATGTAATTATAAGTTTTGTTTATTAAAGAAAAAAAGACTTTAATATCAAGCTCAATTTGAAAGCTACTACAATTGTCCAGGCAAGAACTAACCTGAACCATTGTTTCAGGTTCTGGGGAATGTCAGCAGAAGGTAAACTAAATGGAAATAAAGTAAAATACATTTGGAAGTGAAAAGGGAAGATTTTGTGACTGATGGAAGTAAGAGGATCAGGATTTTAAACCTCAGAGACCTGAAGAATGAAGGTACTTTAGTGCTTATACACATTTGGAAAAAGAATAATTGACTTAAGAGATAAGAGTCATGTTTAGTCAAGTTATAGATATGTTGAGTTTTAGATAACCATCAGATAGCTAGAGGTCCCATGAAGAAGATCTATATAGTAATAATAATATCTTTGGTAACATGCTTAGGTGTGGGAGAAGTGATACTTGTCATTTCATATAATTTCACTGTAACTCAGCTTCACTGAACTGTTAACATCAGAGAACTTGAAAGAAGGATTAAAAAATAGCACTTGTGTAACCACTTTGCAAATTGCATACAAGTAAAGCCTTCTAAGAAATGGCACTAAATGATGCAGAAAAGTTAAAGAAAGTGAAGATCTGGCAAAGGCCTCTGGGTACTGCCATTAAGTGGTTGAGGACCAGGTAAAATACCATAAAGAAAGTAAAAGTGACCTCTCCTTTCTAGGCTCAAAGGCAAAGTCAGATGACAACAATATGACCCATTTACTTTTCTGAAAAATAAAATTGTAAAAATCAAATTGAATAGAAATGTTTACAATGCTTATTGACAAACATTAATTTTTTTCACTTTGAGTTCAAAGTCAAAAACATTATTCTCTTTTGTATCTCTAGCACGTAGCACAGTGTCTTACACATGAGATGCAGTCAATAAATTTGAGTAAACGCATGAAGGAACAGCTATTCTTACCCTATTCCTTTCTGAATATCTCACTCATTCCTTTAGCCTTTACCTGTGATTCTAGTCTCTCTTTCTAGCTCTGCAATTATAATAATAAATTATAGTAGGTGGCCAGTGATGCTCACAGATGATACAGGCCATCCAAGAACTGTGCATGCAATAAATATTACACAAGAGTCAACTAGGAGTTATCTAAGATAACACATACCCTTTTAAAGTTCCTCCTTTTTGTTAAAAAAAGGCACAGAGTTATCCTTCACTAAATAAAGATAGTATAGGAATCAAGCACATGCAACTTTTATTTTTGAAAAGCACATACAATCTTTCCTAAGCCAGATTGCTGATGCTGTAGGGTTTGATATATATTTTATTCCTCATAAACTGGAGGATGTTTCCCCCTGCAGGAAAACTCAGGTAACTTCATAACCTTTAACAGCTTCTGGAACATTCATTATTCTTGCCAGGGGAAGGAAAAGGCGTTGATCCCATCTCTTTTCAGGGCTTCTGAGAGAAGGCAGCTTGGAAAAAGTAGCCACTGAGGTGCATTCTTTTGCATAAATTTTGGCAAATCTAGGTGCAGAGGACATACCTATTGTTTTCTCTTCCCCATAAACCTCAAATAAAAAGAAGCATGATGCACGAAATTTCCTCCTTCTGGTCTGCCCTTAGAATAGCTATGGGTTCTGTGATTATATAGAGTTATAGGGCAGGAATATCTAAGGAGGTGGTTGAGAAGGTAGGCTGGCTTGTGACTGTTTCCTAAAATGGGTTGACAATTTGAGACTCATTTTATGTCTGGGATTATTCTCTTATTGTGGAGTGCACATGATTATGTGCTTAATTTTTAACATTTTATTTGTTCATCCACCAGGGTTTTTGTTTTGGTGGATCATACATAATATGGTTTGGCTGTGTCCCCACCCAAATCTCATCTTGAATTGTAGCTCCTGTAATTTCCAAGTGTCATGGGAGAAACTTGGTGGGAGGTAATTGAATCATGGGGGCAGGTCTTTCCTGTACTGTTCTTATGACAGTGAATAAGTCTCACAAGATCTGATGGTTTTGTAAAGGGAAGATCCCTTGCACACACACTCTTGCCTGCTGCAATGTAAGACATGTCTTTGCTTTTCCTTCATCTTCCACCACGATTGTGAGCGTCCCCCGCCCCCTGCCCCAGCCACATGGAACTGTGAGTCAATTAAACTCCTTTCCTTTATAAATTATCCAGTCTCGGACATGTCTTTATTAGCAACATGAGAACAGACTAACACAGTAAAGTGGTACTGGGTAGTGGGGCACTGCCGTAAAGATACCCAAAAATGTGGAAGCAACTTTGGAACTCCGTTACAGGCAGAGGTTGAAACAGTTTGGCGGGCTCAGAAGAAGACAGGAAAATGTGGGAAAGTTTGGAACTTCCTAGAGACTTACTGAATGACTTTGACCCAAATGCTGATAGTGAAGTGGACAATAAAGTCTAGGCTGAGGTGGTCTCAAATGGAGATGAGGAACTTCTTGGGAACTGGAGCAAAGGTGACGCTTGCTACGTTTTAGCAAAGAGACTGGTGGCATTTTGCCCCTATCCTAGAGATTTGTGGAACTTTGAACTTGAGAGAGATGAGTCAGGGTATCTAGTAGAAGAAATTTATAAGCAGCAAAGTGTTCAAGAGGTGACTTGGGTACTGTTAAAAAACACTGATTTTTATGTATTCACAAAGATATGGTTTGGAATTAGAACTTAAAAAGGAAGCAGAGCACAAAAGTTCACAAAATTTGCAGCCTGACTATGCAATAGAAAAGAAAAACCCACTTTCTGAGGAGAAATTCAAACCAGCTGCATAAATTTTCAAGAGTAAAGAGTAACCAAATGTTAATTGCCAAGACAATGAGGAAAATGTCTCCAGGGCATTTCAGAGGTCTTCACGGCAGCCCCTTCCATTACAAGTCAGGAGGCCTAGGAGGAAAAACTGGTTTCCTGGGCCAGGCCCAGGGCCTTCCTGCTTTGTGCAGTCTAGGGACTTGGTGCTCTGTGTCCCAGCCGTGGCTAAAAGGGGCCTATGTATACCTCAGGTCACTGCTTCACAGAGTGCAAGCCCCAAGCCTTGGAAGCTTACACATGGTGTTGGGCCTGTGGGTGCACTGAAATCAAGAACTGAGGTTTGGGAACCTCCACCTAGACTTCAGAGGATGTATGGCAACGCATGAATATCCAGGTAGAGGTGCGATGCAGGGGTGGAACCCTCATAGAGAACCTCTGCTAGGGCAGTACATAAGGGAAATGTGGGGTTGCAGCCTCCTTACAGAGTCCCCATTAGGGCACTGCCTACTGGAGCTATGAGAAGAGGGCCACCATCCTCCAGACCCCAGAATGCAAGATCCACCAACAGCTTGCACTGTGCAACTGGAAAAGCTGAAGACACTCAACACCAGCCTGTGAAAGCAGCCAGAAGGGAGGGGGGGTAAAACCTGCAAAGCCACAGGGGTGGAGCTGTCCAAGACCATGGGAACCCACCTCTTACATCAGTGTGACCTAGATGTGAGACATGAAGTCAAAGGAGATCATTTTGGAACTTTAAGATTTAACTGCCCCCCTGGATTTTGGACTTGCATGGGATGTATAGCCCCTTCGTTTTGGCCAATTTCTCCCATTGCGAACAGCTATTTACCCAATGCCTGTACTCCCCTTGTATCTAGAAAGTACCTAACTTGCTTGTGATTTTACAGGCTCATAGATGGAACGGACTTCCTTGACTCAGATAAGACTTTGGACTATGGACTTTTGAGTTAAGGCTGAAATGAGTTAAGACTTTGGGGAACTGTTGGGAAATCATGATTGGTTTTGAAATGTGAGGACATGAGATTTGGGAGAGACCAGGGGTGGAATTATATGGTTTGGCTGTGTCCCCACCCAAATCTTATCTTGAACTGTAGTTCCCATACTTTCCACATGTCATGGGAGGGACCTGGTGGAACGTAATTGAATCATGGTGGTGGGTCATTGTCATGCTGTTCTCATGATAGCAAACCAGTCTCATGAGATCTGATGGTTTGATAAAGGGGAGTTTCCCTGCACACACTCTCTCGCCTGCTACTATGTAAGATGCTTCTCATTTGCCTTCCTCCATGACTGCGGCCTCCATAGCCAGGTGGAATTGTGAGTAAATTAAACCTTTTCCTTTATAAATTATCCAGTCTTGGGTATATCTTTATTAGCAGTGTGTCATACATTGTAAGACAAGTATCTCATGGTATTTTCTAAATTTTTAAATATTTTTTCTAATTTAATTTACATTTCACCTATATTGACCTACATAGGTTTCAATGTCTCAGCTTACTTCTCTGCAAAGATTAAAATTTCAGATACTCAGTGACTGATGAACATAACCAGCAACTTAGTAGAGATGGTTGCCACATACCAAATATAGCAAGAGATTGACTCCCAACCATGCCAGTCAAGCTTCAGCACAAGAAACAGAAACCATTCTAGATATTTCACACAGAAGGGAACTTAGCACAGGAAATTGGCTGCTTAAAACATTGCTAGACAGAATTTTAAGTAAGAAGCGCACCCCTGGACAATTTGGATTTCAAGATCACACCCCCTTACCCCCAGCAGCAATTTAGTCAGGTAGTTGCTGGTGTTGCTGCCACCACAACAACTGCCACCACAACTGTCTCACACCCACAAAGCTCATGGCTAGACACTAGAAGTTGCCATCTGCTACTGAAAACATATATATCTAACTATTGTCACCAGCCAGCACAGCAATCGAAAGAGGGCCTCTGTCTCACCTTCAAATTCCAGGGGTCCTGTGAGTGCATGTTATTCGTACTACCTGAATCAAACCCAGAACTACCACTGCAAAGGAATCTGGAAAATGCAGTTTTTAGCCTTTCTGCCCTTACGATACAGGAGGGAATAAAGAAGAGCGTAAATAAAACTCATTGCCAATATATCATACCCTGCATACCACTTAATTCTACTAGTAGGAAAACTAAAGCTTCCCCTGATTTCTTTACTCATCCCCAGTGTCTATAGCTAATCCCTTTCCAAACCTCTCAAACCCATCCTTTCCTTTCTACCTCAGTTGCCATGTCCTAGTTCAGGCTATCCATCTATCACCTGGATTACTAAAACAAGCTTTCTAACTGGAATCTCTTTCTCAAGACCTCACTCATTACCAGCTTGCCTTCTGCAAGTCTTCCAGAACTTGTCTTGGCAACTAAAGTGACTTGCAGAAATTCAAGTATTACTTCTTTTCTCTATTTAAGGCTGTTATCTAGTTTCCCATGAACTACAGAACAAAGCACAAGCTCACAAATTTCCTCCTGACTTGATCTCTGCCTTCCTCTCCAGGTTTATGTTTGATTATCTCATTCTCATCTTCTTCTAATTCTGCAAGTTAGGCTTCCTTCATTCCAAACTTCTTCTAATTCTCTGTAAGTGCTATGCTGTCTCACAATGCCATGTTTGCATATATTATTTTTTCTAACTGAAAAACCATGCCTCCTTCTCAGCTTAGAAAACTACTTTCCCTACTTTACAGAGCATATTATCCAGAATTGCTTACTGACACCCCAAATAGTTAATCATTTGTACTATTTCAGTGGCATGTTGAGGAATTTAAAAGGCCAGGAAACTGGTTCGCAAGTAGAATTGACATAAGACAGGCTAAGCATCCAGTTCAAGGGTCAAAGATCCTTCAGTGGACAACAATTTGGTTTGCATTCCTCTCTTAAATGTTCTCTGAATATCATTTTTAAGCATTACCTATTGTTGGAAAAGATTCTACAGAGCCCTTTTGGAACAGGTACATAGGTACATAATCAGAGCAGAGGTAATTTACCTGAACGTTTGTGCTCTATAGGATTTCATGCAATCCTGATGTTCACCTTATTTATTGAGGACTGGATATTGATGCAGACACTTGTTCTCAGGAATATCCCTGTCATCGAGAAATACAGAAGCTTTGACTTAAGGGGGCTTTTATATATTGATTAGTCAGTGCTGTCCCTATGAGAAGAGGGACAGTGCACTCTCCTCATTGTATGTCCAACACTAATTACCACAGGCATGTAGTAGGCATAAATTAAATATCTGCTGAGGATCTGAATATAAGAGGTTTACAAAATGAATATATAAGATGTTCAAGGATGAAACCTTTCAAATTAGGGATAAGAGGCAACCTACAACCTGCTGCTCCTATCTTTCTTGAGAATTACTCCTATTGCTTATTTTAGAACGTCACTATCATAGTATAATAGGGGACAGTGAGGAATGTTTAAATGTGAAGCGAGACTTAGCTTATATAAATAGTTTTTAAAATTTTTATGTTAGTCTAAAATATATTATCACCTACACTTGACGGCACACTGGGCAACGGAAGAATCATGAAATTTTCTATGATTCAGGACACAGACTAATCTACATGACCCTGGAATTCTAGTTCCAGTAATTTCTATCCAGATGCCTTTGACAATTTTCTGGCCTCACTATGTGTATTAGTCTGTTTTCACACTGTTGATAAAGACATATCCAAGACTGGACAATTTACAAAAAAAGGAGGTTTACTGGGCTTACTGTTCCACATGACTGGGGAGGCATCACAATCATGTTAGAAGGGAAATGGTACGTCTCATGTGGCAGCAGACAGGAAAAGAGAGCCTGTGCAGGGAAACTCCTCTTTTTAAAACCATCACATCTCATAAGTCTCAATAGTCTTATTCACTATCACGAGAACAGCATGGGAAAGACTTGCCCCCATGATTCAACTACCTCCCAGTGTGTCCCTCCCACAACACGTGGGAATTCGAGATGAGATTTGAGTAGGGACACATCCAAACCTTATCATTCCAACCCAGCTCCTCCCAAATCTCATGTACTCACATTTCAAAACAAATCATGGCCTTCCCAACAGTCCCGCCAAGTCTTAACTCATTTTAGCCTTAACTCAAAAGTCCACAGTCCAAAGTTTCATCTAAGAAAAGACAAGTCCCTTTGGCTTATGAGCCTGTAAAATCAAAAACAAGTTAGTTACTTCCTGGACACAATGGCGATACAGACATTGGGTAAACAGAGCTGTTCCATATGGGAGAAATTGGTCAAAACTATAGGCCCCATGCAAGTCCAAAATCCATGGGGGGCAGTCAAATCTTAAAGCTTCAAAATGATCTCCTTTGACTCCGTGTCTCACATCCAGGCTTGCTGATGCAAGAGGTGGGTTTCCATGGTCTTGTGCAGCTCCACCCCTGTGGCTTTGCAGGGTACAGCCTCCCTCCTGGCAGCCATCACAGGCTGGGGTTGAGTGTCTGTGGCTTTTCCAGGTGCACAATGACAGAGCAGGAGCACTGTCATCTCGGACAAACACCGCCACTTTAAGTTCCAGCCCCCTTTCTAGCCTTACGCATTTCAAGAAAATCACTTCTCTTCTAACTACAAGCAGTCAGAAAGAGCAGACAGTAAAACACAAATAAGACAGCTCGAGCACAGAGTGAGGTGGGGGGGAATCTTTTGGGTAGCTGCCAAACTTCACCCTCATACAATGGGTCCCAGTAAAACAGTGGGCCTTAATAAGCACATTCCTTTCCCTTCAGGTGCACTAAGATAAGGAAGCTAAAAGCAGACTCAGGGGTATGCCAGCAGCTGCAGAAAGATGTATGGGAACAGACACACAACTCTTTCTCCCAGGGAAGCACAACAAAGAGATGCAGAAGCAGTCCAAGACTCTGATAAAGTCTCCCACCCTGAATCCTTAAAAACTCTTAGTCTGTAAGAGAGTGTGCCTCTGACCTAACTCGGCCAGAAGCTCCTCTCAGGTTTGTTTTCTCTAAAATAAAAATGTCTTGACTGATGAACCACCTTTTGTGTTTCTTTCCACTTTCTTTAATTCTTACACACTGCAATACTGTCAGTGGATCCACCATTCTGGGGTCTGGAGGATGGTGGTCCTTTTCTCAAGGCTCCACTAGGTGGTCCTCCAGTAGCAACTCTGTGTGGGGTTCCTACCTCACTTTTCCCTTCTGCACTGCCCTAGCAGAGGTTCTCCATGAGGGCCCCACACCTGCAGCAAACTTCTGGCTGGGCAACCAGATGTTTCCATACATTTGAAATCTAGGCAGAGGTACACAAACCCCAATTATTGACTTCTGTGCACTCGCAGGCTCAATACTATATGGAAGCTGCCAAAACTTGGGGCTTGCACCCTCTGAAGCCATATCCTGAGCTCTATGTTGACCCCATTCAGCCACAACTGGAGTGGCTGGGATGCAGGCACCAAGTCCCTAGGCTGCATACAGCATGGGGACCGTAGGCCTGACCCAAGAAACCACTTATTCCTCCTAGGCCTTGGGCCTATGATGGTAGGGACTGCTACGAAGACCTCTAACATGACCTGGAGACATCTCCTCATTGTCTTGGGGATTAACATTCGACTCCTCATTACTTATGTAAATTTCTGCAACCAGCTTGAATTTCTCCTCAGAAAATGGGTTTTTCTTTTTTATCACATAGTCGGGCTGTAAATTTTCCACATTTTTATGCTTTGCTTCCCTTATAAAACTGAATGCCTTTAACAGCACCCAAGTAACCTCTTAAATGCTTTGCTGCTTAGAAATTTTTTCTGGCAGATACCCTAAATCATCTCTCTCAAGTTCAAAGTTCCACAAATGTCTAGGATAGGGGCAAAATGCCACCAAACTCTTTGCTAAAACATAGCAAGAGTCACTTTTGCTCCAGTTCCCGACAAGTTCTTCACCTCCATCAGAGACCACCTCAGTCTGGATTTCATTGTCTATATCATTATCAGCATTTTGGTCAAAGCCATTCAACAAATCTCTAGGAAGTTCCAAACTTTCCCACATTTTCCTCTCTTCTTCTGAGCCCGCCAAACTGTTCCAATCTCTGCCTGTTACCCAGTTCCAAAGTCACATCCACATTTTTGGGTATCTTTTCAGCAGCACCCCACTCACACTGCTGATAAAGGTATCACCAAGAAAGAGTTTTATTTGACTTACACTTCCACTTGACTGGGGAGGGCTCACAATCATGACAGAAGGTGAAAGGCACATCATCTCACAGGGTGACAGGCAAGAGAAGAGAGATTGTGCAGGGAGACTCCCATTTTTAAAACCATCTGATCTCAACAGACTTTTTACTTTTAAAATATCTGATCTCAACAGACAGCATAGGAAAGACCTGCCTCCCTGATTCAATTGCCTCCCATCGGTTTCCTCCCATAACACATGGGATTTCGAGATGAGATTTTGGTGGGGACACAGCCAAACCATATCACCATGTTATATTTTATTTGTTTGTATGTTTATCTGCTCCCCAGTACTATGATTTCTTTGAGGTTGGGAACCATATTTAAAAGCATCTTTCTAGAACCCAGCACATAGGATGTGTTCAATTAATGCTTGTTGAATTGAATGTAAACAGCTTTCATCTTGGGTCATTAGCCCTCATGATACTCTTTCCAATCATCAAAAGCCCTCTGTAATGTTGAAATAATGAAGCAACTGTGACTTTCATGTGTGTTTTATCTATTAGAACTATTTTTTGGTCTACTAGCAAGCTTTGTAAACTTAGTCCTTAGTATAATTCTCTCTAACCTAATGTAACACCATGTCTTAGCTAAGCAGGAGCTGGGGCTAGATGCTTGTAGAACATAAATTCAGGAGTGGATATGAATCACTGGTTCACAAAGAAACTGAGAAATCACATATGAAGTTAATCTATGAACACTGTCATCATCAAGGTTCTGTTATATTCAAAAAGTAGATGAGGCCAGACGTGGTAGCTAACATTTGTAATCTTAGCACTTTGGGAGGCTGAGGCAGGTGGATCACTTGAGGCCGGGAGTTTGAGACCAGCCTGGGAAACATCGTGAGTAGCCACCGCCCCGCAACAAAAAAACACAAAAATTAGCCAGGTGTGATGGTACACGACTGTAATACCAACTACTCGGGTGGCTGAGGCAAAAGAATTGCTTGAACCCAGGAGGTGGGGTTTGTAGTGAGCCAAGATTGCACCACTGCACTCTAGCTTGGGCGACAGAGCGAGACCCTGTTTCAGAAAAAAAAAAAAAAAGAAAGAAAGAAAAAAAAAAAGAAAGAAAAACAAATAAAAAGGTAAGAAAGGTAAGACAAACCAAGTTTGTCCCAACAGAGACTAGATTTCAGGAAAGAAAAGGGTGAAACTCGATAGACACTTCATCATTAAAAAAAAAAGAAAAGAAAACACGAATCTGGCAATACAATCTTCTCTTTGTAATTAATAATAATTTGTGGTGAAATACCTCGACAATATGGAAATATCCTGTTACTCATCGAAAATCCACTCACTAGTTTTAGTAAATGCTGGTGATTCTTGTCTTGAGCAATTTTGCTATTTAGCTTGCAAAATGGTGATTTTTTCCAAATCCACCATTTCTTTCACATTATGTGGCATTTTATTGTAATGAAGAGTTTTTCTTTCACCCTTGCTTATTTTTTTTATTTACATCAATATGGATATACAGATCCTTATTTTATGCAAGAAATTATACTTTATTGTTATTATATTTTATGCTCAAAATGCCCCAGAATTGGCCAAAGGGAGTCCTTTAAGCTAGCTCTAGTGTACTTCACCATTTGTTGAAAAGGCTGTTCTTTCCCATTGTGTAGTCTTCACATTTTTTGTGGAAAGTAGTTTGACCATACATGTGACCATTTTTGAACACCGTCTTACTCTCTAGCATAAAAGATCCCCCAGTCTCATCTTGTATTTTTCCCCCACCTA
>NW_012118487.1:33059655-33085322 GCF_000951035.1 Colobus angolensis palliatus
TTTAAAGCAGTTTTTTCCAATTCTGTGAAGAAACTCATTGGTAGCTTGATGGGGATGGCATTGAATCTATAGATAACCTTGGGCAGTATGGCCAAGAAATGGCATTTAGAAGCTGCTATATGGGTGCGAGGTAAGCTTATATCTACTTGAGTGTCATTGTCTCAGAGTCCTTTTAGCAGACACAGTTGGGAAATCTCATGTTTTTTTTTTTTTTTTAAAAAAAACATATTTACACAACCATAGCTAGATTTCTATTAAAAACACGAGTTCATACTGATACTTCTAACTTCATACTGTTTTTCATAATGGCTGCACCATTTTACATTCCTACCCATAGTGCACCATGGTTCCAACTTCTGCATCCTCATCAACATACTTGTTATTTTCTGTTCTTTTGATAGTAGCCAGTCTGATGGCTGTGCAGTGATATCTCATTTGGTTTTGATTTGCATTTCCTTAATTATTAGTGTTAAGCATCTTTTCATGTGCTCATTGGCTGTTTGCATATCATCTTTGGAGAAATGTATATTCAAGTCATTTTCCCATTTTATAACTGTGTTTTGTGTGGTGTGTAGAGTTGTAAAAGTTCCTTATATATCCTGGATATTAACCGTTTATCAGATATATGACTTGCAATGGCTAATGGGTACAAAAAAACAGAAAGAATAAATAAGACCTACTATTTGATAGCACAACAGTGTGACTATAGTCAATAATAACTTAATTGTACATTTTAAAATAAAAGTGTTATTGGACGGTTTGTAACACAATGGATAAATGCTTGAGGGGATGGATATCCCATTCTTCATGAAGTGATTATTATACATTGTATGCCTGCATCAAAACATCTCATGTATCCCATAAATATATACACCTACTACGTACCCACAAAATTTTTAAAAACATATCTGATTACAGATATTCCTCCATTTCATGGGTTGCCTTTTCACTCTGTTGTTTCCTTTGACACGCAAACATTTTACAATTTGATGTAGCCTCCTTTGTCTATTTTTATTTTGTTGCCTGTATTTTTGGTATCATATCCAAGAAGTTATTGCCAAATCCAGTGTCCTGAAGCTTTTCTCCTAGGTTTCCTCTAGGAGTTTTATAGCTATAATGTTTACATTTAGGTCTTTAATCCATTTTAATTTTGTATATGGTGTAAAGATTCAAATTCATCACTCTTTTGCATGCAGATATCCAGTTTCCTCAACACCATTTGTTGAAAAGGCTGTTCTATCTCATTGTGTAGTCTTCACATTTTTTGTGGAAAGTAGTTTGACCATACATGTGACAGTTTATTTTTGGGTTCTATATTCTTTTCTATTGGACTAAACAGCTATCTTTATGCCACTACCTCACCATCTTAATTGCTGTTGCATTGTAATATGTTTTGAAATCAGGACATGTGAAGCCTCCAATTTGCTCTTTTTTAAAATTGTTTGGCTATTTGGAGTCCCTTTGAGTTCTTTATTAATTTGAGAATGCTTTTTCTATTCATGTAAAAAATGTCATTGGGATTCTGATAGAGATTGCAATGAATCTGTAGATCACTTTGGGTGGAATGACCATTTTAACAGTATTAAGTCACATTATTAACAATATTTAATAATATGGCCAGGCACAGTGGCTTATGCCCATAATCCCAGCACTTTGGGAGGCTGAGGTGAGTGCATCACAAGGTCAGGAGTTCGAGACCAGCCTGGCCAACATGGTGAAACCCTTCATTACTACTAGGGGACATGGTAGCAGATGCCTGTAATCCCAGCTACTCTGAAGGCTGAGGCAGGAGAATCACTTGAACCCAGAAGGCGGAGGTTGCAGTGAGCCAAAATCAAGCCACTGCACTCCAGCCTGGGCAAAAGAGCGAGACTCTGTCTCAAAAACAACAGCAACAACAACAACAACAACAAAACAATATTAAGTCTTTCAATCCACAAGCATGGATTGTTTTTCCAGTTGTACTTTCTTTGATTTCTTTTAGCAATGTTTTGTAGTTTTCAGTGCACAAGTCTTTCACCTCCTTGATTGTTTAATCCTGAGCATTGTATTCTATTTGACACTTTAGCAGATGAAATTAATTTCTTAATTTCTTTTTCATATTGGTCATTGTTAGTTTATGAAAACCTACTGATTTTGTGTTGATTTTGTATTCTGCAACTTTACTATAGTTGTTTATTGTCACAGTTTTTTTGTGTGTGGAATCTTTAGGGTTTTAGACGTATAAAATCATGTCAGTGGCCAAAAGAGTTAATTATACTTTGTATTTCTAACTTGGATGCCTTTTAATTTTTTTCTTGCTTAATTGTTCTGACTAGAACTTCCAGTACTATGTTAAATAGTTGCTGTGAGAGTGGACATCCTTGCTTTGTTCCTGAACTTAGAGAAAAAGCTTTCAGATTTTCATTATTGAGTGTAATATTAATTGTGGACTTTTCATATATGGTTTTTATTATGTTGAGATAGTTTCCTACTTTGTCGATGTTTTCCTTTTTCATGAAATGATGATGAATTTTGTCAAATAAACCATCCTTGCATTCCAGATATAATTCTTTCTTTGTCATATGTAGGAGTTCAGTCAGGCTGGTGGGAAAAATTTTAAGATGAAGTTATAGGATGTAGACATAAACCTTCTTGGAAGGCCGGAAGATTTTGCAAAAGTCTCAGGATACGGTTATGGCTGAAAGCAGCCTAATCCTTAACTTGAGTTAATAGCCTGGGGCTCAGATACAAAGGAATGTAGAGTAGTTCATCTAAATAGCTTGTTTACTCATATGGTCCTAAAATCAATCTTTGACCATTCACTGGCAGGATGGCCCTCTCCGGTGTGGGGGTGACCAGGTTAATTACCCACAGGTGTGTTGACTCAAAGCCTTTGTCAATTAAATCTGTACCAAATAAATGCAAGCGTTGCCAACTTGGAGGGGCTGCAAACTCTCTTCGGCCCCTAGCGCTGGCAGCCCCCTGGCCCACTCTTTCAAAGAATATCAGTATCTGAGTACGTGTCTCATCTGTCATGCAGCTGGGGTGTGCAGGACAGACCCCCAGAAGTGGGGGCTACAATAGGATTGCAACATACCCCTTGAAAATGAAGGTGAGAAGGATTGCACAGTCAGTAAGTCAATAAGCCATTGGTGCTCACTCAGGATTTCCAAGTTCAGGGGGGATTGTTCAGGCTTGGGTTTCATCATGGGATAATTATCAGTTAAACAGAAGCAGTATATAAAAGTGTTGAAATATCTGCTTAAAGCTAGTGGAGCCTCAATTTTGCAGGCTCAATTAAGGGACCTAATGCAAACTGTTGAATCCCATAACCTGTGGTTCCTCACAGAAGGCACACTAGACATAGAGCTCTGGGAACAAGTGGGGAGAAATCTTATACAACGTCGTGTGCAAGAGCAATGGGTCCCAGTGTCATCTTTAATGCTATGGGCTTTAGTTAGGGTGGACTTGACTCCATTATACACAGAAGAGCCTAAAATAGGGAAGGAGGAGGAACCATCACCTCTCTTACCACCTCCTTTTCCCTCAGCCCCAGTATCACCAGACCAAAATAACAAAAAGGAAACAGAGTCTTGCCTGAACCCCTTCCTCCAATGAATTGGAAAAGAGACAACGGATACACTATAGCTATAAGACACTGTCTTAAGCAAGCAGCATTGAAAGGGGAGCTCGTAGCCTGCCCAATAATGCAAGATTGACAAGGCAATCAGGTATATAAACCCATATCTTTTAACACCTATAAAAAGATAAGAAAAGACATTAGAGGCCAGAACTGCATGGCCAAGCAAGCAGTAGGTAGAGGGAAAGGCTCAGCGGTGGTTAAGTTCACAAACCCAAAGCTGGCAAGTGCTCCCAAGAACTCAGCCTGCACGGTGGTGATGGCAACCAGAAGCCAGGCCCAGCATGCTGGAGCTAGCCTGCTAGGGAGGGGCAGAAGGCATGAGCAGGAAGGTCTGCCCAGCCAGCAGCAGCCTACCGGTGGCAGGGGGACGGAGCAGCACAGAAAAAAAAAAAAAACAGCACAAACAAAAAGCAGCAACTAGGCGGGCACAACACGGCCACCACCCCAGGACCCACCTGCTCGGCTCTCCAACTCCGCAGGCAGCCCAGGGCAAAATTTCATGTGTTCCTTGTATACAAATGACATCCCAGATTATAATTCTCTGCTAAGATCTAAGTAAAATTTAAGAATTTAAAATACCTAATAATGGCCACTATTGTTACTTCTTTTCTATCCTTAACTCTCTCCAAATCCAATTTAAATAAAATAGTAACCTCTAAAGGGAGAGAAATTACAAAGGGCCCATAAATTAGTTGAGGAGCAATTAAAAGCTAACCATATAGAATGATACAGTCATTTGCTAGGTTATGATCCTGATATCACCAGAGTTCCTTTAAGTAAAAAGCAATTCGAAGCATTATTGCCCTTATCAATGGAGATGGATCTGCAAATAGCAGTCTCCGATTATGCAGGCCAAATAGAGCATGTCCTTCCTGTTGATAAAGGAAGGACATTTCTTATCTTGTACTCCTGTGATCTTGCCTACAAAAATAGTTCACTCCCCCATACCTAATGCTTTAACACTGTTTACTGATGGTTCTGGTAAACGTGGAAAGGCAGCAGTCTGGTGGAGACCACATAATTCACTCACTTGATCTAGGTTTACTAGCACCCAAAAAGCTGAAATTGGGGCCTTAATATTGGCTTTGGAAACTTTTTCTACTTAGCCCCTCAATATTGTTAGTGATTTTGCCTACTCTATTTATTGCAGAACCTTGGGACAGCCCTAATTAAATCCACCCTGGAGCCTATCCTGTGTGCTCTTTTTCTCTGTCTTCAGCAATTGCTAGATCAATGTACACATCCTTTTTTTATTACACACATTCAAGCCCACAGCTCACTGCCTGGCCCATTGGCTTATGGCAATGAGCAAGCAGACCTTCAGGTTATGACATCACTGTTTGACCAAGCCACCCAATTGCATCAATTTTCCCAGCAAAATTGAAGAAACTTATCTAAACAATTTCAACTTACCCAGACACTGGCTAAACAAATTATCCTACAACGCCTAATTGCCAGCTCACAGGCATGTCCCCTACTTCAACAGGTGTTAATCCTAGAGGATTAGAACCTAATCAGTTATAGAAAATAGATGTTATACACATCCCTGAATTTGGAAAACTAAGATATGTACATGTATCCATTGATACCAACACTGATCTAATTAGTACCCATGCCTTTCCTGGAGAGTCCACTCAATATGTCATTAAACATCTTCTATTAGCTTTTGCACTTATGGGACTGCCCACAAAAATTAAAACTGATAATAGTCCAGCTTATGCCAGCTCACAATTTCGCCAATTTTGTCACACATGGAACATCCAACATTCCACAGGCATCCCGTATAACCCCCAAGGATAGGCCATAGTAGAACGTACACATTCAACCCTTAAAAATATGCTCAAAAAATAAAAAAGGGGGATTATGGGTAAAGACCCTGCAACACTATTGGCACAAGTCTTATTTACCCTTAATTTTCTAAATTTAGATGATAAATTTCAATCAGCTGTAGAAAAGCACTTTACTGAAACCTCTCAAGACATAAAACCTGCAGTTCTATGGAAAGATGTAAACAGCAATGTACGGTGTGGTCCAAATGAACTGGTAACTTGGGGAAGAGGGTATGCTTGTGTCCACACCCCCTCAGGTCCTCTTTGGATTCCAGTATGACGCATCAAACCATACCATGGCATGGCTAGGAACCAAGCCAGTACCAGAAATGAAGGAACTGACCCTATAGGACCTGCAGCCCCAGAGGATGCGGCTTCCTCAAACAACACAGGCCCCAGACATTATGCTGAAGAAGACAAGTCAGAAGACTGAGCAAATCCTGCTGGGGAAAGACACCATTCACTCCAGATAATGTATTGTTTTTTTATTCTCTTCCTGTGCCTGCTACCTATACCTGCTACACTCAATTAAGCTCATCTTCTAAATCTGCCTTTTTTCAGCCCTGTTATCTGGGCAGACACTTCCCAGGTTCTAACAATGAGACTGTTTGGCTGGAAGGGGTTAACATACCCACAGTGAGGTTCCTTGGTAACAGCACACATCAAACTGAAGCCAAGCAATGCTGCAGGTCATTCCTTGATTGGAAAAGAATGTTGCTAATTATATTCATAACTGTCTTATGTGATTTGCTAATTCTAGAATGCAAAGCCGGAATAAGAGCAATGACTGCCTCGCCCGACAGACCTGTTGTTGCACGTATCTGCATGCTTCGGTCAACAGAACCCAATGAAAAAAAAACAGAGAAGAGGGAGATGTGGGAGTTCAGTCAAGCTGGTGGGAAAAATTTTAAGATGAAGTTATAGGATGTAGACACAAACATTCTTGGAAGGCCAGAAGGTTTTGCAAAAGTCTCGGGATAGGATTATGGCTGAAGGCAACCTAATCCTTACCTAGAGTTAATAGCTTGGGGTGCAGATTCAAAGGAACATAGAGTAGTTCATCTAAATAGCTTGTTTACTCACATGGCCTAAAACCAACCTTTGATCATTCACAAGCAGGATGGCCCTCTCCGGAGTGGGGGCGACCAGGTTAATTACCCACACGTGTGTTGACTCAAAGCCTTTGTCAATTAAATCTGAACTAAATAAATGGTTGCCAGCTTGTAGGGGCTGCAAACTCTCTTTGGACGCCAGTGCTGGCAGCCCCCTGGCCCACTCTTTCAGTGAATATCAGTGTCTGAGTACATGTCTTATCCATCGTGCAGCTGGGGTCTACAGGACAGATCCCTGCAGTCATGGTGTGTCATCCTTTTAATGTGCTGTTGAATTCAGTTTACTAGTATTTTGTTTAGAAATTTTGCATCAGTATTCATCAAGGATATTGTACTGTAGTTTTCTTCATGTCTTTTGATGGTTTTGGTACAAGGGTAAATTTGGCCTCGTAAAATTAGTTTGGGATTCCCTCCTCTTTAATTCCTCCAAACAATCTGAGGATTGATATTAATTTTTCTTAACAACATTTTTTTTTTTTTTTGAAGACAGAGTCTCACTCTGTCACCCAGGCTGGAGTGCAGTGATGCGATCTTGGCTCACTGCAAGCTCTGCCTCCCGGGTTCACCCCATTCTCCATTCTCCTGCCTAAACCTCCCAAGTAGCTGGGACTACAGGTGCCCACCACCATGCCCGGCTAATTTTTTGTATTTTTAGTAGAGATGTGGTTTCACCATGTTAACCAGGATGGTCTTGATCTCCTGACCTCGTGATCCACCCACCTTGTCCTCCCAAAGTGCTGGGATTATAGGCATGAGCCACCACGCCTGGCCTCTTTACAACTTTTTTAAGGCAGAGTATCACTCTGTCACCCAGGTGCAGTGACATGATCACAACTCACTGTAGCCTCAACCTATCAAGCTCAAGCTATCTTCCCATCTCACCCTCCCAAGTAGCTAGGACCACAGGGACAGGTGCCACCACCTGTATATGGAGGTCTCACCATATAGCTCAGGCTGCTCTCAGATTCCTCTGCTCAAGTGATCCTCCCACCTCAGACTCCCAAAGTTCTTGGATTATAGACATAAGCCACCATGCCCAGCCCTAATTTTTCTTTAAATGTTTAATAGAATCCTTCAGTAAAGCCATCTGGTCCTGGGCTTTGCTTTGCTTTTTTTTTTTTTTTTTGGATGGAGTCTTGCTTGTCACCCAGGCTGGAGTGCAGTGGCATGATCTCAGCTCACTGCAGCCTCCACCTCCTGGGTTCAAGCCATTCTCCTGCCTCAGTCTCCCCAGTAGCAGGGATTGGGTTTTGATTACTGCCTCATTGTCCTTACTAGTTTTATGTCTGTTCAGATTTTTAATTTATTCATGACTCACTCTTGGTAGGTTTTGTTTCTATAAATTATCCATTTCCTCTAGTTTGGCCAATTTGTTAGTGTATAATTATTCATAGTAGTTAGTCTTTTGTAATTATTATTGTTTATGTGACATCTGTTGTAGTTTTCCCTCTTTTATTTCTAATTTTAGCTAATTGAGTCCTCTTTTTTTCTTAGTCTAGCTACATGTTTATCAATTTTCTTGATCTTTCCAAAAACGAACTCTTGGTTTAACTAATTTGTTTTCTCTTTTCTATCCTCTATTTATTTCTACTTCAGTCTTTATTTTCTTCTTTTTGTTAACCTTAGGTTTTGTTTATTTTTCTTGTTCTAGTTCCTGAGGTGTAAGATTAAGTTGTTGATTTGAGATCTTTTTTTAATATAAGCATTTACTACTATAAAGTTCCCTTTTAGTGCTGATTTTGCTGCATCCCATAACTTCTGGTATGATTTGTTTTTGTTTGGCTCCAGATACTTTCTACATCTTGTGATTTCTTCTATGGCCCATTGGTTGCTTAAGAGTATATTGTTTAATATCCACATATTTGTGAATTTTCATGTTTTCCTTCTGCTATTGATTGCTAGTTTCATTCCACTGTGGTATGAGAAGATACTTTGTATGATTTCAATATTCTTAAATCTGTTGACTTGTTTTATGGCCGAACATGTAGTCTATATTGGAGAATGCTCCATCTGCATTTAAGAATATGCATTCTACTGTTGTTGGGCAAAGTGTTCTATGTGTATCTTTTAGTTCCAATTGGTCTACAGTGTTCAAGTTCTCTGTTTCCTTGTTGCTTTTCTATCTGTTTTGTCTACAACTGAAAGTGGGGTATTGAAGTATCCTAAAACCATTGTGTTGCTATCTATTTCTCTGTTCAGTTCTGTATTTTCCTCATATATTTGACAGCTTTAATGTCAGATGCATATGTTATTTTTATGGTGAATTGATCCTTTTAGTCATATATATATTTATATATATATGATTATATATATGTATAAATAAAATCCATCTTTGCCTCTTGCGACAGTTTTTTCTTAAAGTCTACATTTTCTGATATAAGTATGGCAATCCCTACTCTTTTTATATTCCTAATTACATTAAATTATATTTTTAACCATTTCACTTTTATCCTGTCATTTTTTTTCTTTTTGCTTCTTTACTTTGGTAATCTCAAAAGTCCTGTCTTGAGAATTTGCTGATGCTCTCTTGTGATTGGTTAAGTCTGCTGTTGATTCCTTCTAGTTAATTTTTCAATTCAGCTGCTGTGTTTTTCAGTACAAAAATTTGTTTGGTTCTTCTTCACAGTTTCTCTTTGTTGATATTTTCATTTTTTTATAGTTTTCCTGATTTCATTTAGTTGTCTATTTGTGCTTTTAATTCACTGAACATCCTTATAATGGTAATTTTTACTTCTTTGGTAATTAATATTTCTACATTTATTGAGGGTTGGTTTCTGGATATTTATTCATTTGAATGTGTCATGTTTCTTTGTATGTCTTATTTTTCATTGGGATTTTGCCACTTGAAGAATCTCTCCCAAATTTTATGATCTAGTTTCCTAAAACAAGAACTTTCTTCACTTAGTCCAGCTAGAAATTCTAAAGATATCTCAAGCCCTTTCTGAAAATGTGCCCTCTCTGGTCTTGTATGTGTAATCTCCTAATTGAAGAGGTTTGCCAGTTTCTACCCTGATGTCTCTCTGCCACACTGTGGCAACTCCGGTGCTATAATAAGCCTTAGTGCTGAAGCTCCACAGTTTCTGTGGTAGCGCAGACTTTGGTGCACTTTGTTTTCAGACAGCCACCCGCCACCCCTTGTCCACATGATATATTACTGTGTTTGGATTCAAGCATGATTAATACTGGCTCCTCTGGTAAATCTGGACCTACATTCTACTCTTTTCCCTCTCAAGGAAGAAAGCAAGAGTTGTGAATTTCCTCCCAATTCAGCCTCACCATGCTGGTGGTAGGGGCTCTGGTGATAGTGCCACAAATCTTCCTATTGGGCTTCAATTTGGTCCATGTATTACTAAATCCACATTTAAATCAAGGAAGAAAGGTCTAGGGATTCCTATTCTGCCATCTTGCTGATGTCACCTATGCTCTTTTCGTTCTCTTTGTCTTGCAGGATTCTGAATTTCCCC
Organism: Colobus angolensis palliatus; assembly: GCF_000951035.1. Taxonomy (NCBI): domain Eukaryota; kingdom Metazoa; phylum Chordata; class Mammalia; order Primates; family Cercopithecidae; genus Colobus; species Colobus angolensis. The sequence goes on from NW_012118487.1 coordinate 33,069,686, forward strand.
TTTGCTTTTTTCCCTTTCATCATCCACAACAAAAGGGTACCTCCCAGTTCTTTTTAACTCTTTTCTCCCAGAAGTCATGCCTTTCCAAAACTGGCATCTCAAGTCTACATGATTTTAAGTCATTCTCCATTAGTCATTACTTTTATATACCAGGGTACTCTTACAGTATTTTCACACCTGGGATGGACGATGTTGGCTCACCCTCAGGCCCTGTGCACTCGTTCTCTCTTGCATAGTTTTCCAGCCCCTCAAGACACCCCTTCTTCTCCAAAAGCTTGTGGCAAGAGTTAAAAACATAATTGCTGGAACTTGATGTTCATATACGTATTTATTTTTATTAACAGGTAATTTGAAAAGTTGTAGTGTTCTCTGGTTATGCTGAAGGTGTGGATTATGTGTGGCTTCATTTGCTTTTTATTATTTTTCTATATAGTTTGTATAGGATGTGTAAAGAGATTTGTTTTTGGTGACTTCCATTATCCTCAGGATACTAGGTTCCAAAGTTTTCTCCCTCAGCCAACTGATCTTAGGTACATTCCATGATGTAACAGGCCAAGGGATGGTAGTATGGCAGAAAGAAGCCTCTAGACTGTCACCATATTCCACTTTGTAGCAGTGCTGTTGAACATACTCAACTTTATGGATTTAGTGATCAAATAACACCCAATTCATGATGGGCAACTCAATGTATTTGGTATCCCGTAGTCAGTATCTAGTAGAGCTTAATAACTGGCTAAGAGTTATTTCTCAAAAGCAGACTAATTATTTGCCTAAGAGAACACAGCTTTGCATCAAATCCTGCAGGCCCTCACTGTGATTTTCCTACCAGATTGAACGTGCTTCATATCCACAGACATCATAATTTGTGAAAGACACTTCAAGTATATTGGGACCCACTGAGTCAAAAGCAGTGAAGTTCACAGCAGTTTGCAGTGCTGTTTACCATCTGCAGAGCTTTTGCCCTGGGTTTCTACTCAAAATCCACTAACTTCTGGTCCCTCAGTAAAGAGATCCAGTGCAACTTTTCCTAATAGAGCTCTTCACTTTGTTTCTGAGAACAATTATGTGTCTTTTTACTTAAAATTATCATTCATTCCACTGTCTGAAAGTGAAAGAGATGTCACAGTGTGATCTTATCCACTTCTCTCATAATTGTTTTTTTTTCTTTTTTGGATATCCTTCCAGAGTTCTGTATGCAAATATAAGTACATACAAATGTTCTTTTCCTCTTTACCAAAACATAGAACACTGCATTATACATACATTCCTAAATAAGCCTTGCTCTTTTTCACTTAACATTCTCTTCCTGTATCAAGAATAGTCATTCTCTTTTGTATAGCTTCTTAGTATGTACTGATAAATTTGTTAACCAGTCCTCTAATGATGGATACCTTTACACATATATCATTTCACATACACACATCCAAGTATATCCCAGAAGTAGAATTGCTGGATCAATATGTTTGTTATGTAATTTTCGACAATAGCTTCCAAATTGCTTCTTATATAAATACCAATTTTTAACACCAATGACAATGTATGAGAATACTTACTTCTTTACAGGCTTGCCAAAAGTTTATCAAACTATGAATTTCCGCCAGTGTGAACTTTTAATCTGCCTTTCCTATCATGACATAAGCCATCTTTTTAATAGGTTTGGGAGTCATTTGTCATCTGCTTATTCAGACATTTCATCCATTATTTTCATGAGTGGACTTTTTCTTACTGATATTTAGAAATATTAGAGATTAGCCCTTTGTAAAACAACATGTTCATTTATCGTCTTTTGACATGCCTGTTACTTCCTTGTCATGCATACTTTTCTTTTTAAATTGAATTTAGCAACCTTTTCTATTATGGTTTCTACATTTTAAGTCATAAAGAAGTCTTTCCCTCCCTAACATTATAAAACAAACTAGGGAAGAATGATAGGGTTAAACTTTCTGCATACCTTCTGATCTTTCCGCTTACAACGGATTTTAAGCAAGACAGGTCCTAGCTCCATCATAATAGGTCACAAACTTCCACATTTCCGCCATGGTTCTTTGCATAATGTTGCACACAAAATTTGAAGTCTGTCTTTAGAACTGTTTCCCTGACTAATGAGATACATCATATGGCTAAGACTTATCAATAGTTTGTGATCACCTAAGGAAACCCTCATTTGAAGCAAATGCCTTATACAGCTTATTCTGTAAGAATCACAGCAGCAAATAATTAGTAGCTATGTTCACAATTCAAAATTTTATTCAGTATAAACAAGATTAACGCTCATTCGAACATCACAGAAAGGGACAGTGTTTGATGTGAATGTACTAATTTCTATACTTCCAGTTAAAGGGAGTAGGAATGAACTACTACTATGCTCTTTATACAACTATACCCATATAATACCACCCACCATCTGAATGTCATCCATTTGCCAGGTGTTTTACTTATGTGTACCACCACTTTATAGAAATGAAAAGTATGGCTAAGACTTAAAAATGTGTCCAAGTTCAAAGAGCTGTTACTTAATGGAGTGGGATCTGACTAACACAGCTTATAGGCTTCTCATCCAATCACCATGGATCTCCAAATACAATGTGTGGTTGGTAAGCTCAATTGTTTGATTTTTTTTGAAAGTGAAAAAGCTATGTGGAAACTTGCAATTGTTATGATGGGCTATTTCAAGCATTTCTATGGAAAACTAAGTGTCACTTTTTCTTCCGGCTTGGAGTCTGAATAACCTCTGTATTCCAAGGGTATTAGCACAGTCACCAACAAAACACTCACTGTATGCTTGCTGAGTGATATGCACCTGTGAGCCACATATACCTGGCAATTAAAGAGCAAAATCTATGCAATTCCAACAGTTAAGAGAAATATAGTATTTGTCAAGCACAGTGTCTATGCTCATTTAAATTAGAAAATCTAAGGCAGTAAACTGAAGTATTGCATATGATTTATATGGAATGAACATTTAAAGGTTGAAAAAACTGAGATTTCCACATAACTTCTGCTTGAAACTTGGGCAGAAAAAGATATTTGCAACTATTTCAAATTCTGTTTACAAATCCTATGTCCCATACAGCTGCACAATTTGATAAAAAAGGGTAAAGTTTGTTATCTGATTTCTCAGACATCAATTATAAAAACTATCATTAGAAATCATTATAAATGTATACTAAAATATTTAAGTCAAAATGACTTGAATTCATTAATTATTCATAACTGAAAGGCAGAAACTTCAGTGGGTCTATTAACAAAGTATCTCTATTAGTCCCTGAAAATAATTTACTATTTTGCAAAACTATTTTTATTTCTTCCAAAAAACAATGATACATGTGCAAAACGTGCGGGTTACAGATATACATGTGCGATGGTTTGCTGCACCTTTTGACCTGTCTGCTAAATGCCCTCCCCTCACCCCCAGCACCCAAAAGGCCCTGGTGTGGTTGTTTCCCTTTGTCCATGTGTTCTCAATGTTCAGCTCCCACTTATGAACAAGAACATGTGGTGGTTTCTTGTTCCTGTGTTAGTTTGCTGAGGATGATGGCCTCCAGCTTCATCCATGTCCCTGCAAAGGACATGATCTCATTCTTTTCTATGGCTGCACAGTATTCCATGGTGTATATGCACCATATTTTCTTTATCCAGTCTATCATGGATGAGCATTTGGATTGATTTCATGTATTTGCTATTGTAAAGAGTGCTGCAATAAACATGCACGTGTGTCTTTATAGAATGATTTACATTCCTTTGAGTATATAAAAGCAATTTTCTTTCTTCAACATCCTTCACTTGAGTCTCATGAAAGCACTGAGCCTATGACTGTGTAACAAGTGAAAATGTTCTCAAGAAAAGCTCAGTGATTGTGAGAGCTAAAGGTTTTGTCATTCTAGTGAAAAGAAAACACACATATTAGAAGCATCACATATTTAATGTCAAAAAATTTGAATTCAAGTACAAAAATTAACACATGATTTCAACATTAAAAACCCATAACACTTATTAAAACAATACAAAGAATATCAAAAACACAAATGAAGCATAACTATAAACTCCTTAAATACATTAACAGTAAAATTATAATTTGTGTATAACAAATAACAAAAATATCTGTAGTTATTTTCAAGGACCACAATGGTAGACTGCTTTTTCTTTAGTACTGCAGAAAATTTGTATCTTAATCTTTTTGTCTCTTCATTTCTTTCTACATAATGGTTAGATGCTTCTGGTCATATAATTGTTCTAATCTCCAGTACAGATAGTGATCCTTGGTAATCAAATCTACTATAACCATTGTCTTCAAGTGCTTTTTGTGAAATGCTATTTAGTAAAATTATGCAAAAAATTAACATAAATGACTAGGTTCTATTGCCCACTCAGGAATTAGAAGAAAATCCCAAAAGTTTAAAAAGAATAGTAGTTTGCTGTACCTTTATCAAGAGAAACCACTGAATAACTTTTTAAACTTTGCATTTTTATAAATTCTGCAACTCCATGTTATTCTGAATTATAGCTGATGTTTAGTACTTTAGAATATCTTTCTAAAACCAAATGTGCAAACCCGATTCTAAAATAAAACAGTATTTTAATTTGCAAGTTTACTACTACAAATTTACACAAATTTTCGTACTAATGTTAGTATTTTCTTCAGAAGAATGAGGCCTGATTGGAGATATATAGTCGCTGTCCAACATGGCTGCCATTAGCAAATGATATTGTTGGTGACAAGGGATAGCCTGGATAAGAATAAGGCCTTGAAGTATAAGGAAGCACGCTGGGAGTCCCAGAAGAGAGGGTAGCACTAACAGGGGAAAGACTATTTATTGAGCTGCGACGGAAATTGTAGTCTGTAAATAAATACATGAACAATTATGCTGCACATCTTTATGGACACAAATTTAATTTAAAGAGACAAAGCATTAAAACAATAATCACATTTTAACATAATGTTCTAACATTGGAAATCTTGATGATACTATATTGCTGGTTAAAGATTATTTCAGCATTCACTGCACTGTAAATCCTGAGTTTTGTATTACCTTTCCTTTAGTCACACAATGTTTCAGAGATCTTACCAGAATGAATTCTTGGATATCTACTATTTCTCGGGGTTTTGATTATAGAAAAAGAGACATCTCATTTCTCTTGCTCTACAAAGAAGCTTCTTTTAAATTTGGTTCTAAGGGGTAGTCCATGAAGAAAAGATAAAAAACAGTGAATTCATATTTGTTTTTTTTTTTTCTTTGAAGTTGTATTAGGCATCAAACCAGCAGAAACATTCACTCCTGGACTGCAAAAACATTTGGTATAAACTAGCTGGCCAATATTTCATTATTTAAACACTAATATAAACATTTACCTAACTCAACATACTAACATTAAAAGTCCTACTGGTATGATAAAACAGTAAAATGAATCATCTTTATTAAATAAACTTCGAAAAACCATTATCAACTTATAGTTACTTCAAAAAACCATTATCAACTTATAGTATAGAAAAATATCCAAAATTAAACCAAATTATTAAAAAATAATTGTATTTGAAATACTGCTGTTTCACAAAAAACATTCATCTTATGCATCAATAATTTCCTGTTTCATTAACTGCAACAGTTATGTGTGTATATGTTACAGACCAAATTTTTAAATCCTGTACCTTCCAAAAACTCAACTATGTTCTTTACTGTAAAATAAGCCAAGGGTGTGACAATGACTATAAAATCATTATTTAGAAACATTATGGTGTTTCTAGGAATGGAAGAAAAGAAATTAGGTCATCTAATGTACAGGTAAGGTTTTTTTCTATAATACTGTCCTGGTACTATAAATGATGCCTACACCATAGGTGCATTAACTTAATGTTGTCATGGGACTTAATGTTTAGCCAACAGGAATGAGATCAACTGCAGGAGAGTAAGCTCAAGCAACATCAGAAAGGACCTAGTTCAGGAAAAAAAAAAAAAAAAAAAGGAAAAATGAAAATCAGTTAAATATACGTTTAATTTCCAGCATTATAAAATTCTAATTAGACAAATTTTATGACCTTTTTATGAATGGTACCATAAGATCAACAAAGTGATCTGTTCCAGGAACACATAAATACATTTAGAGTAACCAGTTCCAAATATTTTCAGTATTTTGAAAATGAATGAGAAATTACTTTGATACCATTTACTTTTCTAACATCCAAAGTAGGATGACTATGTACCATACAATTTTTTTCTTTATTTTTATTGATTTATTTGAGACAGAGTTTCACTTGTTGCCGAGGCTGGAGTGCAATGGTGTGGTCTCAGTTCACTGCAACCTCTGTCTCCTGGGTTCAAGAGATTCTCTTGCCTCAGCCTCCCAAGTAGGTGGGATTATAGGCGCCCACCACTACACCCAGTTAATTTTTGTATTTTTAGTAGACACAGGGTTTCACCATGTTGGCCAGGCTGGTCTTGAACTACTGACTTCAGGTGATCCACCTGCCTTAGCCTCCCAAAGTGCTGGGATTACAAGTGTGAGCCACCGTGCCTGGTGCTTTTTTTTTTTTCCTTTTTTTAAAGGATCCACTTCACCTGAAGGGTTTGGTATTGAGTGTAAACAGGACCATTACTGGCTCCATGTATTCCCAAATAATTGCTTTATTTTAAAAAGTCTGATTCTTTTCTCTTGAAAATTATTATGCAAATACAGTCAATTCCTTATTAGCCATTTATCTGTAATACACCTAGCTCTTCAAATTTTAACAATGTGGTCATCAACAATTCAGTTTAGAAGAGCAGGCTACTGCAAACAGAGAAATGTAGTTTTCGAAGAGAAATCACTTCTGTTTTGCGTTTACATCCACTCAAGAGGTAATGCAGCATATTCATGAAATGTGGATACTGAAGGTATCTTCAGGGAAAAATTTCAGAAAGTGGATAGCCAAGCAGTTGGCTATTAGCAAAATGCTTAGCTTCTCCGCATTCCTGATAGTCCCCACTGTAAACCTTGAACTTAAGCCCTTAAATATATACAATGATCAATTGTTGTACTGTGTATTTTCAAGGAGACAAAATTAAATACAAAATTAAAAGTTGATTATGACTTTATTCATGTAGCATAAATCCAAAGAAAAAAAATCCCTCACAAATAACAAAGATTAGGAAACAAAAGGTTTCAGAAGTAAGATTTTACAAGCATCTCAAAAATAAATTTTATTACTAAAATCACTAAGAATCTAAATATATTCAGGAAGACATCTAGCTGTTTAGAAAATACAATACAAACCAAACTTCAATGAATGAAATGTAAGCTGAAAATGCTTAGTGGAATGAACCTAAAAGTACAATCATGTTTTCATCAGATCTATTATAACATATAATTTTCACATCATAGGAAATAAAAAGGAATTCTAATTTTAAGAAAATAATACATAAATAAATTAGTTAAAATTCCTAGCATATACTTATTTGCCCACTCCTAGTTTTTCTTCCCAATGAACATCCTTAGCTCTTCAATCCCACTGTTTCTGCCTCAGACTGGGATCTGTACTTCCGATCCCTTCTTAAGGAATGACACAGAGCCAATTTCAGAATGTAAGTTATACACTAAGTGTTATTAAATTGCCTTAACACTTTGAACACTGATATACAATTCACATAAAATGCATATATCCTATGTTTATTTCAATGAGTTTTGATAATTGTATAAATCTATGTAATGAACACTCAAAACAAGATATAAAACATATCCCCAATCCAGAAATTTTCTGTGCCCTTTTCCAGCCAACAGACCTTCACTTGCAGGCAACCACCTTATGATTTCTACTCCAATAGATCAGTTTTGCCTGTTCTTAGACTTCATATAATAAGTATTAAGTATTTTTATGTCTACCTTTTCTCTCAACATAATTTTAAGTACATTTGAATTAATTTTTACCAATAAAAAATTAGTTACAAAAAGAGGAGGCTGCTATACAAAGTAAGAATGCTTTTTTTTCCATTCACAAAGAAAATCCACTGACATATCTTGCCTTGCTAAGTCAAAATTCAAATACCTTGTTTTGGTAAAATTATTCCAGAAAGCTAACCCAGACAATCTCCTAATATAATTTCTAACATTCATTCATGTTGTGTATTTCAGTAGTTTCTTCCTTTTTATGGTTGAGTATTATTTCATTGTATGAATATACTTCAATTTCATTATCTATTTGCCTACTGATGAATATCTGGGTTGTTTCTAAGTTTTATTATGAATAAAGCTGCTAGAAACACTTTTATACAAATCTTTTGGTGGCTATATGTTTTAATTTCTTTTGAGTCAATATCTGGGAATGGGATTGCTAGGTCATAGGACAGATGACCCATATTGCTTAAGAGTTCGCCAGTATGACTGTTTTATATTCACACCAGTAAAATATGAGACTTTCAGTTGCTCCACATCTTAACATTTGGCACTGTCAGCGATTTTAATCATACCAATTCTAGTGAATTATTGTATCTTACAGTGGTTTTAATTCTGATTCCCCTTATGACTAACATGTTTATTGCCCATTTAAATATCTTTGGTAAAGTATCTGTTTAAGCCTCTTGTTTATTTTTATTGGCTTTGTCTTTTTCTTGGTGATACTGATAGTTTTTGATGAGTCAAATTCACTCATTCAAAATCACAAACCAGGAATAGGTTGAAACCTTATTAAACTCTAAATCAAATGACCTCTTTCACTGATGAATGACAGAGACAAAAGCTGAACAGACAAAGAACAAGTTAAATTCACACCTCCTGATTCCTAGGAAAGTATTATTTCCACTTGCTTAAGCTTTTTTGACTCTGGCAATCTTCTCAAATATGGTTGAGAGAAACTGTCTGAAGAGGTTATTATGGGGAGGGTGACAGAACTAAAGCAGACGGTGCTGGTCTCTAAGCTACCTGGTTTTCACTTGCACTGCCCAATTCCCGTACTTCTTATTTCAACTCCCTTGTTTTATACGCTAAACTTTCATTTGAAGAAAAGGTTGTTTTGTGGGAAAAAAAAGAGAGAACAACTGCTCTGACACAGTGGATTATTACAGAAAACCTGATCAAATGTTATCTTTAATTTCATATTTATATATGGAATACAAATATTTTCATAGAACAAATTTGATATATACAAAGAATAGCAAATAAGCTTAACCTTAAGTGGCAATTCCAATTAAGCAGTAATGGCTAATAGGAATTTTAGATTCAGAAAGATTCTGGTGGTGTGTCTGGAATAAACAGGAAAGCGAGGGATGATTTATGCCACATCTGACACAGGAGCAAGAGTAGAGACTGGCAGTACATATACCACACACTTGTCAGGCCTGTTTATGTAGCTACTGTAATTTGGTCTACCACCTTTCTGTATTCAACACAAAGACAGTCTGGTAGCAAATAACACCAGTATGTTTCTCAGTGAAAATGTAAACAGGGGATAGATATATTGCTTCAATGTATTTCTTGTTTCGTTTCTAATTCGTCTTACGCATCTTGACCAAATATCACTAACTCTTAGCTGTTTTTCTGTCTTAAAGATGAAGAAAAGCCTTAATAGAGACTTTAAAGTGAGATAAAAGTGTCTTCGCATATTAATTTTGACTCCATTTTTCTTTTGTTTCTGACTATTCTTTAGACTAATTTTTCATTAAAAAAAAAAATTCCTCATAATTAGTTTTTCTTCTCTGTTAGCTATGTGAGTTCTACCACCACACCCATCCACTTTCTGATATATCTTTAAGTGTGCAACTTAGTGGTTTTTATCACATGTACACCACCACTATAAAATTCCAGAACATTTTCATCATCCTAAAAAGAAACCCTGTATCTATTAGCAGTCACGCCCATTCTCTCTTCCCTCAGCCCCAGCAACTACTAGCCTTTCTATTTCTATAGACTTGCCTATTCTGGACTTTTTGTATAAATTTATGTGGTCTTTTGGAACTGACTTCATAACATAATGCTTTCAAGGCTCCTACATGTTGTAGCATGTATTAGAACTTCATCCCTTTTAATGGCTGAATAATATATCATCATACAGCTAGATTACACGTTGTTTATTCATTCATCAGTTGATAGGTATTTGGGTTGTTTCAATCTTTTGGCTATTATTAATGCTGCTGCTATGGAATAATATGCACAAGTGTCTGTGTGAACATATGTTTTCAATTCTCTTTAGTAAGTATCTAGGAATGAAACTGTTGAGTCATACAATAATTCCCAGTATAACTTTTTGAGAAATTGCTCAACTGTTTTCCAAGGTAGTTAAGACTATACTACTTTACATTCCCACCATTGTTTAGGATGAAATACCTGATCTTTTCATCTATGAAGTACGTTTATCAGACCTTTAACACATATTTTAAGCATTTCTTTTGATTCCTATGGGATCTGTATTGAAATTTTTTTAAAAAAAATCCTTATTGTATCATTTTATTATTATTTCAATTTCTAACGTTCAATAACCACAACTGAAATAACTATCTCAATAACTTACTTTCACTGAAACACTAAATTTTATTTGCAAAAAATTTTTTTTTTTTTTTTAGCTGTACTACTATCCATTCCCAGAACATAAAATATGGCTGGGTCCAAACACAGAGATTAAAATATCATATAAGTACAAATAATATCTATCATTTATTTTGTACTTTCTATTCTAGTATAGAAAATCAAGAGCTAAATAAGCAGAGAAAATATTTAAAGAAATGAAATTTCTTTAAAATGAAATTCTAAATTATCTAAAGATTACAATTTAAATCTTCGAAAGCAAGGGTTTGAAATTCTAGAAAATACAAACTAATCTAGAGTGGTTGCCTGAGAGAGAATGGAAGGAAGAATGGATTACAATGGGGCACAGAGCATCTTTTAGGAGTGAAGGAAATGTTTGTTTTCTTAATTGTGGTGTCATTTCACAGATGCATACATAAATCAAAATGAAACAAACTGTACAGTTTAAATATGGGCATTTTGTTGTATTTTATGTATACCTCAATAAAGTCAGAAACATATTAAACAAAAACCAACAAAACTCAAGTGTGTCTTTGGGTTAGCTTCAGCGTTTTCCAAACTACATCCCATACAATTAAAGTGCAAGAATTTCTCAAAACAAGCATCCTATAGCCAAATAATCTCAAGAAAAATTCAGAACAGACAGGCTTATACACTAAACAGGTTGCTACCTCAATTACCTAGGATGTTAGTATGCACTATGATTTTCCAAAGGAAGTATTTAGTATAGTTTTTCCCAAACCTGTTTGACCTTAGAAGCAGTTATTTCACTGAATTTTGAATATCAGGGAAGAAATCTTAATAGAGTTAATATATAACAGGAAAACATTAAAAACAAAACAGAACAAAACCTTCAAATATATTAAATGCAGAAATTAAGGCTCAAATGCCTTCAGAGGCAAGGCAACACACAAAAAGAACACAAAGAGCGTCAAGAATAAAACAACAGACACTTATTTGTACTGAAAATAAGCCTAGTTGCTTTTCATTAAAAAAAAAAAAATACATCGAGAGCTTCTAGTTTGCTACCTTTGTATTAAGAGATAATTATGTCCAACTCCTTTTAATGCTACTTTCTAAGCCATTTGGAAAGTGAGTAATAGAACAGTAGCCTTATGAGAGAAAAAATTACAATCAGAGCTGCAGCAATCCAGGTAGGCTTCAGTATTAAAAAAAAAAAAAGTTGTAGCTCACTAAATACACCATGTGGGCAAAAAAGAAAAGCCTTAGAAAATACAACAATTCTTTTCAAGTTTTATTTCTATGAGTAAAATCAGTCCTTGTAATTCAAATTTTGAACTATAAAAAGTTGTAAGGATCTCTAAGACTGGCATCACTTATTTGAATTCTTATGCTAACATTAAGATCTTTTAAAAATAAAATTTTAAGTCTCCAGTATAACAAGCATTTCTCTGAGTCTGAGAACAGATTATATTAATTGTAATGGCCACTATTTATCACATATTAAGTGATAAAAATAATCACACAAAATTAGTACAACTGAATCCACATAACAGACTTGTAAGTACTATTATTATCCCCTTTGTCAATGAGGAAGTGAAGCACAAAAAGGTCAAGTTAACTTAACTCAAGGACACAGATGTAGTAGTACATGAATTACATCCTAGAACACACCACATTCTTTTCCCTCTACATGTAAAAAAAAGACTTGGTAAAGTAATAATCCTGACTCAAATAACAAGCTATCTTTTAACTTCTTACTAAAACTTGTCTTCCTCAAGAAGTACCTTGTTGAATAAACTAAACACTAAGTCTTAGTAAAACAACTTTTATTCCAAATTGTTGCAATAAGATTTGGGTTTAAGGCTGAAAAACAAGAGAGTCCTATTTTCAGATACTTTTGAGAAATATTTGGATAATCTATAAATAACACACTAACTCCAAATATATCTAATTTATAATACTGTTTACCATCTTAGTGGTTCAAGGAATACTAGCATGTTAAATGTTTTGAGAAGACTTGAAATACAGAAACCACTTTAGCTTTTTAAAACATATGCTTAATGAGTCTATAATTAACAAGGCTATTACACAAAATACTTCATAAAGTTTCATCAGTTTCATTATAAAGAACAATTTACAACTGGTTTTCTGACAACTAACTATATTACATAATATTCCAAGAGACTTTTACCTAATAAACTCTTACCTGTTTATTTTCTCCAAATTCTTCTACACAGGTCCAGGCTGAAGAGACTGTGTTCCCTGTCTGTAAGCAGTGAAGACAGAAAATAATTGAGTCTTTAGATTGATGTTATCCCTATCTTGGAAGTGCATGGAATCCTTGATAACTTTAGTTAAAAACCTTTGATCAGTAAATAAAAAAACAAGTTTACAGAAAAAGAAGTAAGGGGCAAATAGTTATTTCTGGAGTTCTACAAAGATGAACAAAGAGAAGAATATTTTGATATTTGAATGAAAATTGTGAGTAATACATTATCAGAAAAAAATTTGTCTTTCTAAACAAATTATCGTTTATCTTTCTAAATATTACTACCCTGCTAAGATAAAGAAGAGACTTTAAAAATAAATGAGATCACCCAATTTCTGATAAGTAGAAAGCCAAAGAATCTAAGCAAGTTTGGGAAATAGAAATGTTGTATAAGGTGTAGTTATTTTACATATGAAACAGCATTTCCTTGCTGTCTTAAAAAAGGTAGATGGCCAAAATAATACTAAACTTAAATCTTTCTTCCTAACAGCTAAATTTTACCTACTTGAAATTTGGTCATATACAGTACAACTGTGGGCATCCATCTATTTTAGTGGTTAACTCTTCATATGCCTTAAAACTTTCTGTTATGGATGTATATCCAAATCTATGCTAAGAAATTGTGTATAAAAGTATAAACAAATGAAAAATGTCTGATAATCTATACAAAACTAGATTTTAAAATAACCATCTAAAGATTATAATTCAGTATAAAAACAGTCACAATTTCTTCTGTTTTTACATGATGAACTAGGTAACATTAATCAAACCTCTTGGTAAGAACTAGAAAATGTAAGAAACTATTAAAATCAAAAGCATTTGTTTGAAGTCACTGAGAACCAAGACAGTGACGAATTATGGGGCTGTGATCTCAGACAAGAAAACCCAAAGGTATGTAAGGTATGTGCACCTCTTTGGGAGGTGCATTACCCCTAGAAGGGTTGGCCAATCCCCAAAAGCTCCCTTTTGGGGATTAACAGAAGATGCCAAGAGACAAATGAAGCTAGGAAGACTAAAATTAGAACTAAAGAGCTACTAACAAGGAATGACTGGAACTGAGGAAAAATGAACCAGAAACAGACAAACTTTAACAGAGACTAAATTTAACTTTAATCCCTGCCTAGATTAGAGCAATCTGGGTTTGTCAGTCCTTTGGCCACCTTTCTGAAGCCAAAATAAATCTTCTATGAATAAATATAACATCATGCTAGCCTTCAAATTGTCTCTACAATTTTCATACACAATATCTGGTATTGAATAAAAAATAACTAGTCATACAAGGAGGTAAGCCAACAGAAACAGCAGACAACAGTAACAGATCCACAGGGTATTTAGATCAGAACTGAGTATTGAAATAACAATGTCTAATACACTCAAGAAAATAAAAGACTAACACTTTTGGAAGAAAGTAGAAATCATAAAAGAGACTCAAATGAAATTCTAGAACTGAGAAATGAATCTACTGAAAGGTTCTTATGATAAACCTTTTAAATTCTTTACAGATGAAAAAATTACAAACCAGAAAACAGGTAAGAAAATATACAGACTGAACATACAAAAGGATGGACAATACAGAATAAATATAATCTATATACAGGTTACGATAAAAAGGTTTAACATAAGTAGAGTTGGATTACCATAAAGAGAGAAAATGAACAAATGCAGTATTTGAAAACACAGTAACATAGAACTTACTAATACATTAACCTAGACTCCAGAAGTACCAAGCAAGATGAAAACTAAGAAGACTATACAAAAGTCACATCCATAATATAAAACTTCTGAAAATCATAAATAAAGAGAAAATACTAAAAGTAGCTGGGTACAGGGAATGATGGCACAATTTATGTTCAAAGGAGCAACAAGCTGATCAACAACAGATTTCCCAAGAGAAATAATAGAAGCTAAAGGACAGTGGAATCATAACTGCAAAGGGCTGAAGTAAAATAACTGCAAAGGGCTGAAGTAACTGCTGGCCTAGCAAAAATACCCTTTCAAACGGCAGGTGAACTAAGAATACATTCAGACAAACAAAAATTGAGATAATCTGTCATGAGCATATCCACACAAAAGAAAATATGAATAAGTATTCTTTAGGTAGAATAAACAAACAATTCTAGTGGAAGCTTAGAGATGGAAGAAACAGAGGGCAAAGGAAATGATAAATGTGTAAATCAATATCAATGTATACTAAGTCTAAAAACGATTAAAGCTAGTTATTTTTATTATATTGGGTATTGTGGGGTTTTAAATGTATAAGGTTCAAAATATATATAAGTACCAATGACACTACATAAATTGTAAAAGAAATGAAAAAAGTCAAAGTGTACTAAGTTCTTTGTATTGTCTGGGATGTGATAAAATACTACTTAGTATTAGACTTCAGTAAGTTAGGAATGCATGTTGGCATCTATAGAGTAATGACTAAGAGATTAAAGACTCTATAATTAATACAGCTAAAGGAAAGAAAGTCAAAATAAACACTATGTTAAAAAAAAGGCAAGAAATGAGAAAAGTAATATAGAACAAGAAAACAGAATGCAAATGGCAAAATGAGATACCTAATCCCTAGCATGTTGATAAGGACATTAAATGCATATTTAGAAATTAATACTGAAGGTTCAAGAAGAAATCAAAACATAAAAGAGAAAATATTTTTAAACAAATGATAATACAAATAAAACATATCAAAATGTATGGAACGCAAGGCCAGGCGCGGTGGCTCACACCTGTAATCCCAGCATTTTGGGGGGCCAAGGTGGGCAGATCACCTGAGGTCTGGAGTTGGAGATGAGCCTGGGCAACATGGTAAAACCTGTCTCTACTAAAAATACAAAAATCAACTGGGTGTGGTGGTGCACACCTGTAATCCCAGCTACTTGGGAGGCTGAGGCAGGAGAATTGCTTGAACCCAGG